>NC_081549.1:13582489-13605348 GCF_901000735.1 Corylus avellana
GACGGAGATGGAGAAGGTGACGGGGTGGATGAAATACCTAGGGCTGAAGGTAGTATACTTATTTCTTATTTGTTAACTTAATTGTTTTTTCAAATAATATATCATGAGAGCACTTAGCCTTCCCTTCCCGAATGACTAACAACAAATTTGATTGTTTCTTTTAGGGATGGAGGACATACCTAATGCTGCACGTGAAGATGGAGATGTACAAGGACAAGGTGGAGAAGGTGGAAATTCTCAATCAAGACATTTCAAAAGCCCACGAGTTAAAACTAAGGCTGCCCGTTCTATTACGCCATCCAAGAAACCAAGCGGGGAACCGACTACTAGCCGAGGAGGTACATACAAATTGAAATTGAGTTGGATTCTTATTTTATTTTATTTTTTTTATTTTTTTAGAAATAATATTCACCAGCAACTAACTTTATGTTGTCACGATTATTTATGATTTATTATTAGTTGATTCTTTTGTTTTTGGTTTTTTATTTTAATTTTTGTATATATTTTTTCAGTAAGCAGAAGAAGAAGAAGACGGGTTGCTCAACCGGTTTTGCAGGACGAGGAAGACAATCCGAATGTTGGTGCAGACACCGTGCCCAAAACTGGTACAAAAAAAAAATGGACGTGGTGGTAGGCCACGGAAGAAGAAAGTGGAAGAGGATATTGATGAAGTTATCAAGGAGCTGTTGACTGACTTCGAAGCAACTGATGGCGAGGATGATGACCTTTTCTATGATGCTGATGAGGTCAAAAAAGAGAAGGATGGGACGTCCAAATGGTGGGAAAAAGTTGACATTAACATAGGTGAGAAAGGAGCCGATTTGGGGGATGAGGAATCTGATGATGAAAGTGATGGTCTTGCAAGTTTGCAAGAAAGTGATGCTGGCGAGGTTGGAAAAAAAAGGAAGCGGTATAGACAGTTCAATCTGAAGCATGACTTGAAGATTCCAGTGACGTTTGAGCTTGGGGATCAATTTGCAGATTCAGGTTCATTCAAGATGGCACTGAAGACGCATGCTGTGCAGAAAGGGTTTGATTACAACTACAAGCACAATGACACGAGTAGGGTGAGTGCAGTCTGTAAATTAGGGCATTGCTCATGGAGGATTCATGCCTCTACTGATGCTACCAGGACTTGTTTTCAAATTAAGACGTACTACCCGGTTCATATTTGTGGTAATCAATACGAAAACTCCAGATGCGATGTGGAGTATCTTGTTCGCACTTATAAGAGGGACTTCAAGGATGACCCCACGTGGACACCATATGCATTGAAACAGAGGGTGAAGAGAGACCTTAACGTCGATGTTCCTATTGATCGTTGCTATAGAGCGAAGAATGAGGCATTGCATCAACTTTTTGGTAGGCACTCTAAGCAATATCGCCTCACACGGCGATACGCAATGGCAATACTCAGCACCAACCCTGGTAGTAGTGCTTTTGTACACAGAGATGGAGCATTCTTTCAAAGGATGTATATTTGTCTTGATGCATGAAAGAAGGGGTTCATACATGGTTGTCGGCCCATAATTTGTTTAAATGCTTGTCATCTGAAGGGGGACTATGGGGGGCAATTGTTGTGTGCCATAGGCAAGGATAGCAACGACGATATGTTCCCCATTGCAATTGCTGTGGCCGAGGCAGAGACAAGAGATTCATGGCAGTGGTTTATTG
Organism: Corylus avellana; assembly: GCF_901000735.1. NCBI lineage: Eukaryota > Viridiplantae > Streptophyta > Magnoliopsida > Fagales > Betulaceae > Corylus > Corylus avellana. The sequence goes on from NC_081549.1 coordinate 13,584,164, forward strand.
CCATTTTATTGGAGGACTTATGCGGGCCAGATGGCGGACTTGGTTGGACTATAATGTCTGACAGACAGAAGGTATTTGGTGTAAAATACTATTTATGTTCTTATTGTATTATTTTATTCCTTTATGTTATTACATATAATTTAACATAAATTTATGTGTGTAGGGGCTTGGAATTGCAGTTAAGGCTGTGTTGCCACACGCTGAGCATTGCTTTTGTGTTCGGCACCTACATGCGAACCTCAAAGCGAAAGGCTACACAAGGAAAGCTATGAAGGATGAGTTGTGGGGGGCTGCACGTGCCTCCAATGTTTATGCCTTTGACCATCACATGCGGAATATAATGTCAATGGAGAAAGGTGCACACGATTACCTTAGTGGTGTACCTAAGGCATCATGGTCCAGACATGCTTTCAACTGCCAAACCAAAAGTGATATGTTATTAAACAACTTGGTTGAGAGCTTTAACGCGTGGATTAAGGAAGCTAGGATTAAGCCTATACTGACTATGCTTGAAGAAATTCGTCTGCAAATAATGGCACGCTTCCAGCAGAAAAGGAATGGAATCCGGTCGACGCACTACACAATATGCCCAAAGATCCAGAAAAAAATTGGAGAGGTCAAAAAACGATGCAAGGAATTGTATTAGTCGGTGGCAGAATGAGTTGGAGTTTGAGATCGAGGACATATACGAGCCACGGTGTTTAGTCCGGTTAGATCATCGCACATGCACATGTGGAAGATGGCAGGTGAGTGGGATCCCTTGCTCACATGCTTGTGCTGCAATTTACATGCATAAACAAAAACCAGAGGATTATTTGGATGATTATTACAAGATGGACAAGTATATGCAAGGATATGCAGCTCGAGTTTATGGCATGGAAGGTCCGCAGACATGGCCAGCTAATGATCCATGCGATGAAATCCAGCCACCTATCATTAGAAGGGCTCCTGGTCGACCAAAGATTAGTAGGCGAAAAGCTGTAGATGAGCCGACTAACCCCTACAAGCTAACCCGTAGTGGATATATCGTTAAATGTGAAAATTGTGGGGGTTTAGGGCATAATTATAAAGGTTGTCATTTACCTTTGAACCCGGACCGGAAGAGGTGGAAACCGAAGAAATATAAGCCGAAAAAAGATGCTACTCAAGCACAAGTAAAACAAATACATTTTACAACATAAGGTTCATATTCCAAAATTTGTTAACTTAATTATTATTGTACAAGTAATATAATAATTATTGTTGATATTTGTCTGAATGTTTGGTTAAATTATTGTAGGGATCACAAGCTCAACCCCCACCAGAAGCAGAAGCCCACGGGTCATCACAACGAAGTGTGCGTACACGTAGGGCTACTCAGTCACAGGTAAAATTCAAGTTTTTTTTTTTTTATTAACAAAACTCTTATTTCCCGATGATTTCATAGCTACCAACTAATATCTGAAAGTTTGCTGAAATTGGTGTTGTAATTTAGTAAATTTGTCTGCGGTTTAGCATTACTGCTTGCTAACTTGTCATCTACATACTTTAAGGAGCTACTATAAATACTGTGGACCTTGTTGAATCTTCATATTTATGCTGCAATAGTTACATTGAAAGCAGTGAAATTTTAATTACTCTTGGAAGGGTATGTTGCGACATTTAACTTGAAAAGCTGGTTATTGAGATGTGATTTTGTCTTTGCTTATGTAATGGATGAACTCAGTAGCACTATTTAGGATTGCATTGATGATACTTTAATGGAAGCTAACTCCACTTATCAGAAAAATAAAATCAATAAATAATGGGAGCTAACTCTAAGTTGGAAGTTTGGGAGGGTGCTTTAAGTTAAAGGTTAAGGAGGATTAAAATCTAGTATATGCAATGGAAGTTCAGTGTTGCACAGGTTATTTGGAAATGCTTCATAATCTTTATTTTGTATTAGAAAATTTTCTATTTATAGAAGTGTTTGTACAAGTAATATAATAATTATTTGGAAATACTTCATAATCTTTCCCTTTCCTTTTTTTTTTTTTTTTTTTTTTAACGCATTTTTGGGATCCCAACATGAACCACAGGCAGAGGCAGAAGCCCACGGGTCATCACAGCAAAGTGTACGTACACGTAGGGCTACTTAGTCACAGGTAAAATCCATGTTTTTTTTGTGGTTAAGAAAACTCTTATTTCACGATGATTCCCCCCGCCCCCCCTTTTTTTTAACGCATTTTTTGGATCCCAACATGAATCACAGGCAGAGGCAGAAGTCCACGAGTCATCACAGCCAAGTGTACGTACACGTAAGGCTACTCAGTCACAGGTAAAATTCAAGTTTTTTTTTTTTTTCTTAAGAAAACTCTTATTTCCCGATGATTCCATAGCTGCCCACTAATATCTGAAAGTTTGCTAAAATTGGTGATGTAATTTAGTAAATTAGTCTGCAGTTTTTTTGTACTTAAAAAACTCATATACTTGTGCTTAATTTGTAATATTCACACTGATTTCCGGTTTTTCTTTTCTTTTTTTTTGGTATTTGCAAATAATTATTATTTTTGTTAACGCATCCTTTGGATCCCAACATGAACTACAGGCGGAAGCAACAGCGGAATCATCACATCGTGGTAGTACACGTAGGGCTACACGTGTACTAAGAAGCCGAGGAAGTGGTGCTACGTAATGATCACATTTATCACTTATCAGATTTCTTCATTTTGCCTTTTTCCCGTATACCCATTTCATAATCAAGTGATATGTCAGGTTTTTTTTTGTTTTATGTTTGTAATATAAAAACAATTGGGGGATTCATTTTGGGACTTTATGTGCTTGTTAGCTTCAATGTTGTTCATTAAGCATTAAACGTGTACTGTTAGTTATTGAATTACATTTTGAAATTTCGTCATGACAATTACCAATTCCAGATTGTATTAGTAGACGGATAAAATTAATTCTGCCTGCAAATTATATTGTAGGGTTCAATATTTCAGACTTAAGAGCAACATACAAATAATCATAAATTGCCGCATACAAATAAAACTAATGCATGGAAATAGTTGTTCCATAAAAGTAATCAGCCAACCTGATAATTACGAACAACCTGATAATTACGAACAAGCAGGATTTTTACATAATTGTTACATAGAAGCCATAACCATATATCCACGTGGACAACATAGGTAAGTAAACAATATCCTTGACAACAACAAAACAGATAGTCTATTTCACTGATAATAATCTAATTGCCTCATTCCCATGCCTCAATGCCCCATCAACTTTAGACAAATCAACAGTACACAAATCACCAACAAATATGTTTGGATCTTTAGTTTGCCCCTAAGTAATGACACTTCACATTTCAGGGAATGAACTTGTTTATACAGCCCAGATAGGACCTCCCTTCCGCGAGCACAGGTTTCTTTGTCATACCATTGGAAAAAAGGACATTGGCCAACTTTCTGTAATTACACAAAAAAAATCTGATAATTACGAACAAGCACGAAGTAATAACTATTTCGTAAAACCAAATTATCCAAATTCAAATACCTTTTTACGGTCATACATAGCACACCCATAGAATCGCCTCCCAGGATTTTTTATAGTAGTGGATGTTATAATTGGGCTTGTAAGTCCGCACCTACACTGCACAGGTTCCATATCCTCTTTCACCGATGATGTTATAGATGCCGACGACATTGACTGTTCATTCTACAGTGAAACCCACAATTATTAGAAGTAATCACAATTCCCTAATGGGTTTCACTAATTAAAATTCACAAACCTTTTTCATCTTCCCATCGTAGAATTCGCTTTCATTGTCTCCTATCCCGAAATCTTTCTTCCTCCTGTTCATCTTATAATATGAACCTAACAATATATAACTGACATGTGAGAGAATAATCAAGCTCATAAAAGAAAAATAAAATCAAGCTTGCCAAAAGATTATTCTCACTTCAATTTGTAATCTAAACAATACTGGGAAAAAAAAATGTACCCTAAACCCTAAACAAAAGATAATCACATTGTTTAAAATGTGATTCCCCTACATAAATAGTACTGCTCAATTTGTAATCTAAACAATACTAAGTTGTTAGTGTAGTAGCTAGAGATGGTATATGAGCATAGGCGGCTCCCTACAAACATGCAAATATGCAGTGTAATCAAGCATGCAATAAGAAGAAATTAGCCATAGCATCCAACCACGTATATAATACTGCTCAATTGTAGAATGATGAAACTTCCCTAAAAAAATTTACAAAGTCATTAAAACCCAACCAACCACAATCTATCATATCCCAACAATAATACCACTTTTTTCTCCATTGAAAAATACTTTTCTTCCAAATGTTAATACTAATATGATTAACATTTCTTTCAGTAATTGACCTTTCTTCTCATCAACTAAAAAGGTGGCAACAATATTGGAGGACCTAAAAACAAAGACATACATAGAAAAGTATGGCATGAACTATTAGGTATAAAAAAAAAAAAAAAAAATACTGCTCAATTGTAGAATGATGAAACTGGCGTAAACTATGCACAAAGAATTCCTATTTTCATGTCCTCGGCAATCCACCATTTGAGTAGAGAAGCAACAAAATAAAATAAATAATTATACAGATCAAACAATCCCCCTTGACCAACTTGCCAGTGCACACGAAAAAAACTAGTCTCTTTCCAGGACCACAACCAAGGTGGACCACACCCACTGCCAATCAACAATAATATTGGCTCAAAAGTGGAATATTCGACAGATGTTGGACAAAAAATGGTTGGGGATGGGGTTTCGACCAAAAGCTTCCAACACAACAAGAAAATTCAAAACACAACTATTAAAGGCTTCCATTTCAGTCAATCAACAAAACCCACAGAGAAATTTCGGAAAATACCTTCGTCGAAACCAGATTTTTCCGATTCAAAATATTGTGAATCGACGGAAACCTAGCCGGAAAAGTGACGCCGGAATTGATGGTCCAAAACGGTGGGTACTGTCGCCGGTGGCCTCTGTCGCCGGTGGGTTCTGTCTCCGGTGGTTCTGTCGCCGGCGGGGTCTGGGTCGGTGGCGTCTGCTGCGTCGGTGGCTTGCCGCTGGTTGTATCGGGTGGTTCGTAGGTCCGTATGGTCCGTATGGAAGGGTTTCAAAAAAGAAGCCTCAAGTTATATAAAACTCACCGTTTTGGATGGTCCAAAACGGTGAGTTTTATATCCTACGTGTCCAATGTGAACACGTAGGATACAAAAATTCCATTTAGGTGGACTTAAGTGAAACGGTTCGTTTCATTCAAATAACGGCAGTTACCAAAAATTAACGGTATGGAGTTTCTAGTAGTTTCGAGTGACTCAAGGACTAAATTTCCGAAAAAAAAAACTCAGGGAGTTTTTAATAAAGGCGCATTTACCTAAGGATTTTAGATATAATTTCCCTTAAAAAAATTTTCTTAAATATTAAATCATAACCGGTTAATTTTTTTTAAAAAAAAAATAAATAAATAAAAATTCAACACAACATACAAAAAAAAGTTCAGAATTCAGACAACTGTCACAACGTATAAAAAAATATATAAAAAAAGTTCAACACAAAACATATAAAATAAGTTCAAATAAAACATTAAATGATACAAATAAAACATTAAAAGTTCATCAATCCTCTCATTTGGTCCTGTAGCAAATCCTGTGGACATCAAAAGAAGAAAAGTTATAATATTAAACATAATAATATTAAGGCACAAGCATGTACACATATCAAAACATGCTTAATATAATTGTATTGTAATTAAAATACTATGACAATTGTATTGTAATTGTATTCTTGAAGTGCTCCCACACAATAAATTGATTTGTAGGTTTTTTGGTTTGTTGGGAAGGTGAGGAACTTCTAACATTTTCAGAGGAATGTGTTTCAACATCTTGCACTTCCATAACAGGGGGAGGGCTACTTGTTGGCGAGATACTTGCATCATTCAAAGTGTCCTCCATCTAATACAATTGATAAACACCAGTAGACAATTTAATATACATACTTCTATTTGTAAAACCTACTTAAATGTAATTTATTGAAGAAGAAAATGTAATTTATCCCTATATATTGAATGATTCAAGCCTTTTGGCTATATATATATGTTCTGTGTGTTCGTTGAAGACACACAGAACACATAGAACAGAGTCACAGAGATATATATAAAAACCAAATCAGCCGTAGATAGTCTTCAACGCACACAAAACAAAGCTATAAATATATATATATAAAAAAAAAAAAAACCAAATCAACCCCTACGGCCGCCATGGTCTTCAACGCACACACAAAGCTATATATATATATATATATATATAAACCAAATCAACCCCCAATACCCCATACAGCTGCCCTACACAATATAATCCAAAACCCATTCCGATCATACCCCAATAATCAACAAATACACAATAAACGACCCAAAATCATTGGAAAGAATTGTAAAATAGTAGGAAATCAAAGTAGCTCGGGAAAAACTCCAAGAAAATGAACCCAAAATCACTGACCTTGGCTGTCTAATTTGGGAAAGAAGCTACCCAGTATTTTCGTTGAGCTGATCGTGAGCAACGGGTGAGTTTAAAAGAGTTGAGAGACGAGAGTTGAGACTTGAGACAGTGTCACAAACTCACAGTGAGAGACTGAGAGTTTGAGACTTGAGAGAGGCTGCTCAGCAACTTTGAGTGATTTTGAGATTTCGTGAGATTTAGGGTTGGGAAGAAAGAGATGAATATATACAGGTGCAAAACGACGTAGTTTTGCCTTCTATATAATTTTTTTTTTAAAAAAAAAAAGGTTAAAGGATAAAACTATTAACTATCAATAATTCAATTTTAAAAAAAATTGTTACAAATGGTTCAAAAAATTCAAAATTGTTCAAAAAATGGTTAAATTTCTTTTTCTAAAAAATGTTCAAAAAATACATTAATACTTCAATTGTAATTATAAGTAACACATTGGTAAATCTAATGTCAATTACTTAATTTGATATTATATAATCATATAGTCTCATTAAATTATATCATATGATTCATATGATTAATTATTTAAATTCTTATCACATTTACTTATAATCTTTTTTCTTTGAATTGAACTTAATATCTAATGGTAAATGGTAATGTTCAAACTCCTAAATCCTAAATTCCTAAAGTATCTAATAATGCTTTAATTAAATTGTAGACTTGTAGTTATAAGTAATATATTGTTTAATTCAATTGAATCAATTGTGATTATCATTGTACATGAATCATATAATTAACTTGTAGACTTATGACTTATGAGTTATGTCATATTATATATGTATTATTTATTATTATATAATCATATGATTTAATGATCAAGTCATCATGTGATATAATCATATCAATTATAGTGATAATATATAAATTACTAAAATTATAATGATAATACATTAATACTTAAATTTTGTTTATAAGTAACACATTGGTCATTGTTTATCCAATGTCAATTACTTAATTTGATATTATACGAATCATATCATCATTGTACATTAATAATATGATTCACTTGAAGTCTTAAATAAAGTATTTGAATTGTCATTGAATCATATGATTAAGTATTGATATTATACATTTATATTATTCATATTCATATGTAGACTTATATAGACTTATAACATATATAGACTTATAAGTTTATAACATACATTGGAAATAAGTCTCTAGATATTTAATTGTTGTATTAGTATGAATTGGTAAACTTATGAGTTATGTCATATTATATATGTATAATTTGTTATTATATAATCAAATGATTTAATGATCAATCTCATGTAATATAATCATATAAATTATAGTGATAATATATTAATACTCAAATTGTTATTTAATTATTTTTTTAAAAAAATTGTGATTTAATGATCAAGTGATTATGTTATATGTATAAATATTTTTATAATTATAATTATAAAGATATATTATATAAAAAGGCGGTTAGCGGTTAGTGGTTACGGTTAGAAAACCCAATAACCGCTAACCGCTAACTGCTAGGCGGTTATAGCGGTTAGGCGGTTAGCGGTTAATACGTTAGAGCGGTTAGCGGTTAGCGGGCGGTTTTTAACCACTCGCATTGACACCTCTACACACTTGTAAGATAAAATATGTGAATTTTTCATTGAAATAATAACTTCGATCTGTTCCCATGGTTAGGTACTAACCAAACTTTCTCCCATAAACGTCAACATTTACATACCCACCCAAATTTGGAAGGACAACCCAAGATATTTACCACATAAAAAGAAAAGAAAAAACTCATGTTTGAATATAGGTTGATGGCAATAGAGAGAGAGAGAGAGTAACGCAAACATTTAAATGGAATGGTTATCTCCTTGTCATATTGTTTTTTCACATCAGAAATCATACATAGATTAAGAATCTCTAGTCCAACATATGGAATAAGAGGCTTTGGTATAATAATTGTTATCATATGCCATCAACAAAGGAAGAGAACCAAATCATGGCAGTATTAATTTCTTGCTCTTCACAAATAACAAGGAAACATATAAGAAATACAATCCAGCACTAGCTCAAGAAGGATGCAATGAAATAAATGGTTAGAAAAAGTAGAAAGATGACTGGATACTCACACTCTCCAAGGGATATCAAGAACATCATCGACAAATCCAAGTAATGTCATGAAGCAGATGGAGCCACAGCCGAAAACATCTTCGGTTTTTTTTTGGTGTAAACTTAAGACCATGGAAGGTATTAATTCTATCCTTTACACAAATACATAACCCCATAGGACATAATACAAGCATTTCTAACTCTATTGTCAAAGGTTATTGAGTTCCTTTCTATCCAAGTTAGATAGAAAGTGGAAACTAGTATGAGTTCACAGACACCAAAAATGGGATTTAACGACCAGAAAACTACTAGATAAATCATGGGTGAGAACATACAAACACGTGGGTGAGAACATACAAATACCAAAAATAATAGGTAAAAGTTAGGGACTGTTCATTTGTAACTCACAGTTGCTTAGTCTAAACACTAACTAACATTAACTCATAATATGGAGCTTAAATTTCATATGAACATAAATTACTAGTTCTAACCTCAAAGTAAGTTCAAGCAGCAACTCAGAAGTCACCCATCAACCAAACGAAATCATCTTTCCGCAAACAGCAGAGTGCAAACACAAAGTTATTGCCGCATGAGTTGCAGACTCAAAACATCAAAACCCAACAAAGATTACCTACAATTACTACAATTCCATTGCAAAAATCGATGACCAAGCATGATAACAACAATACAGTACTTCAAATCGCAACCATAGTACAAGGACAACAATACCCACAAAATAATAAGTGGGTTGAAATGGGAGAGGTAAATTAGGGAGAATGCATATGAACCAGCAAAGAAAATAAGCAGAAATTCCTATGGAAATAGAGTTATCAATCTAGGGTTTAACAAGTAGCAAAATTTAAAACAGAGTGAAGGAAATTTGAAATGTACCTTTGATCGTACTCTTGTGCGTGGAGCCATGGCTGGAGGTCTTGCCCACCGATTCAAGCGTCTGGCTACACCGGCAGAACGTATGTGTTCGGATGTGGATGGGTGCTGGGGTTTTTTGTGTAGTGACGACTCTAATTTATGGAGTGTGAGATGGCCAAGTCCCTCTGTGAGGCACATGACTCCAATCTGGAACTTGCTGTAAAGCTATTTACAGGGCTCTATCTCTATGCGTAGGGTGGCTCTGTTTTTCTCGGGTGGAGGAGATGGAAGTGAAAGTCTTTGCAGAGATTCTTTATTGAGAAGAGGGAGAATCATGAGGGAATCGGGCAATAGTTCTAGCTAGGTGGATTCGTGAGAAGAGAAGGACAATACTTTGTTCAGAAGAGGGGGAATCGTGAGGGAATCGGGCAATAGTGATAGCTGGGCGGATTTGTGAGAAGAGAATGACAATTCTGCAGGCGTAGGTCTAAGGGTTTATGGTACTGGTAGGTTTGATTCGACCATGGTGAAGGGTGACTGAGCGCACTTGCAAGGGGAGTTTCTCACTGTGGACTGTCAAGGGAAAAAAATGAGTAGAGAATGGCTTGAGTTGGAAGAGGGCAAGATGGTCAATTCTTGAAAATTTTTAAGCTGAAAATTCAACTTTGCTGGTCAACACGTACGGCCGGTCAGAAGTGTGAACAATGGCTGGGCACCAACCCCGATGCCAAACGAACCCTCAGAGATATCAGCTCTCTCGTCTCCTAGTGATTTGTAGCCTCACATCCCGAACCACCACCCTCCTGATAAAATCGGACGTGATAAGGTTTCTTCTCCTCTAGCTGTTCACGGGAACCCTAGAGAGAAAACAAACCAAATAAATCATTTCACATCATAAATAAATAAATTTGGGACTTACTTTGCTTTGAAAAGCAAAAAATTCATAAATGTTGGTCAAGAGTCTCTCTATATGGTTTCTTTCTGAGGAGCGGCTAGGTGAGAGTGGGAAGTCTCATACCGATGTATGTCGGTGGGGTAGAGTAAGGTGATTGGTAAAGGGTGTTATACTGAAAAGGGGGATGATCTGGATGTGCTATGTGGTTAGATCTCTTTGTCAGAGGGAGAGAAGACAGATATCAAAATAATGGAGGGAGAGATTGAAGAGAAACGAGAGAAGGGAGAAAAGTGTTTGGTGGGAAGGTTATGTATGAGGAAGAGGGCTAATAACGATGCCTTTAAAATGGTATTTTCACGTATCTGGCGTACCATGAAAGGAGTGGTGTTTAAAGAATTGAAAGAAAATTTGTGGCTCTTTGAATTTGAAGATGAAGCTGATCTAAGGAGAGTGTTGGAAGGGAGACCCTGGTCTTTTGATCGTCAAATTCTTGTACTCAATAAGTTGGAAGGAAGGATTCTTCCGTCTTAGATGGATTTCAATAAATCTCCATTCTGGGTGCAGATTCATGATCTGCCTCTCCTATGCAAGATGAAGGGAGTTGGTAAGAAAATTGGAGAATCTCTGGGAATTCTGGAGGATGTTGATGTTGCAGGTGATGGGGCTGGTTGGGGGAGGTGTCTGCGAATACGAGTGACAATCGATTTGAATAAGCCACGAGAATGTGGGCATTGGATATTGCAGGGAAGTCGGTGTGGGTGAATTTCAAGTATGAGAAATTACCATTTTTCAGCTTTAACTGTTGTTGTATTGTTCATGACGTTAAAGGTTGTCCCAAGCCTCCACCTTCCAGGATGAATATGGAGGAGGAGAAAAAACAATGGGGGGTTTGGCTAAGGGCAAAGGATCCACTGAGGCATTGAGGAGGGAGTAGTAGTTTACATACGACGGAAGAGGAACATACAGCTGCCGGTGGGGGTAGCAAATCATTTGGTGGGGCCAATCAAAATGACAATTGGTTAGATAAGGGTAGTAGTGAAAATCAGCGAAATCATAGCAACAAGAATCCAAGAAAAACGATAACTGATAGTAAAGCATTTGTTTCCTATCATGTTGGGAGGGCTGTTAGTGAGGAAATAGAGGCTATCGCATGAGAGTTTAATGTAACTGGGAGTGAATCTAGGAGTATCATGCAAGAGAGATGTGTAATGGAGGATAATTCTCTAGAGGTTGATGAGGTGGCATACAAACTTAGCCATGTTGAAATATTGGGTGAAGATGGAAAGGTGACACTTTCGGAAGTGGGTAACACCACAGTTAGCATGGCTCATACAGAGGACGTAGGGACTATACTGCAACCTGTCTTGGCACATGAAGGTTTGCAACACCACTCAATTTCGACTTGGAAACGAAAGGCGCGAAAGGGAAGACTATGGCCATGGCAGTGACTCCATAGGCTAAGACAAGGAAAAGGTAAATAAGGGGAGTTGGAAATAGGGAAGGGGATGAGACAGTGGAAAAAAAAAGGCTGGAGACAGGACATAAGGGAGATTGTTGCAGGCTGATTGGAAGATAATAACAGTGGATCGGGAATGACAGGTGCTGTGATACAGCCTTACCGACCACATGTCGTAATATTAAGGCAAAACTAAGAGGGTTTTAGCTATATATATATAAAATTTTAAAATTTTAAATTGGACACAAGGCATTTTATAGCCCATTAGATGTAACAAACGTGCTAGATTTTAAAATTGTTGACCAAAACAAAAGCCGACCCTTGCGGCCCTGTGGTTAGAGTTTTCCCGCTTAGTTAAGGTTCGAATTAAATAAATAAATAAAAAGAGTTCAAAACCTATGTAAGCACGTCACTTTTACGAGAAAACTGAATATTCGTTAATGGATTCTCCTAAGCGCAATCGGGTCGCCGCCCCGTTGTCATCTCCGGCGAAGTCTCTGGAAATGTAGGTAAGCGTTCAATTTTTTTAGTAGTGCTTGGTTGTGTTCACATACTATTTGTTTGGTGGGAAAATAGTGAAACCATAAAAGAAATAGGGTTTATTTCTCTATTTTCATTTTTTTTTTTTTTTTTATGGGTTGGCACTAGGGTAATTTGATAGTCGCTTGAGGGTTTGTTTATGGACATGAATGATTATAGATTTTGTGGAAGTTAATTTTTTTTGTTATAATTCTTTACTTCAACATTTTCTAAGCAATCAAAGAAATAATTTTGGTTTTTCGGGAGAATTTGATTATGGTAATTGGGTTTCAATCATTTTAGCAATACAACTTGTCTTTAATTTAGCCAATCATATACATAACGGGGACTCTTCCAATATCCGTCTAGACATATGACTCTTGGGAAAAAGGTAATTTTTAAAGTAAATTGGCTTTGTGACTATGTACACCTAGTTTTTTATTTGGGATTTCTATGAGATAATCAAATGTTAAAGTAGTGTGTTGCAAAGGGAGGAGGGGGAGATAGCACCACCTCCATCTTCTATGCTTAAATGAATAAAGGTATGGAGGTGAAAATAAGACAAACAGGTAAAGATTGGGGCATGAGAGGTTACTTGGTCATTGCCTTTAGCCAACCTTATATAAGTGAGGTCTTAGTTCGATGGGATGCCCTATATAAGGCAAGTATTTTTAATTAGTGATTTATTTAGTTGATTGGATCTTTGATCATGTCACGAATGTCCTCTGATATTCATCTTCCTTATCAGTACCCTTGTCTTTTGGGAAATGTGATACAGCCCTGCCGACTGCAATGATTATTCTAAGTTGGAACTATAGAGGGCCTGGGAACCCGAAGACAGTTCGGGAGCTTTGTAGGTTGGGCAAGGTTAAGAAACCTAACTTGGTTTTCCTAATTAAAACCAAGTTACAGAAAACAAAAAAGGAGGTGATTAAAAATAGGATGGGATTTCGCAATATGTTCAGGGTGGAATGTGTGGGTCGTAGTGGGAGGTTTGCTTTGCTTTGGGCGGAAGAGGTGGAGTTAGAAATTTAGAACTATAGCCATAGGCATATTAATGCCATGCTAATCTCTAGGAAGGACAAAATGCTGTGAAAATTCACGGGAATTTATGGGAACCCGGAAGCATATAAAAGACATGAAGCTTGGGGAATTTTACGACACCTTGCTACTATAGACCCAGTGTCGTGGGTCTATGTTAGAGACTTTTATAAGATCTGGATAGGTCTGAAAAATATGGAGGTAATGAAAGAGCTGGTAGGCAAATGGAGGCTTTTAGGAACACTTTATCAGATTGTGGGTTGGCTAATCTGGGATTTTGCGAGCCCAAGTTTACATGGAATAATGGGGCACGAAGGGGAGAGCTTCATACAAGAAAGGATAGATAGAGGGGTGGCAAATATGGAATGGCGTGAGACTTACCCCAATGTAGGTGTCTATATGGTACCCACGTGTAGCTTGGATCATGCTTCAATTTTAATAAATTTATTGGATTCTTGTCGTGAAGGCAGAAACATAATCAAATTCCGTTATGAAACACAATGGGCTAAGGAGAAAAGTTGTAAGGAGGTAGTAAGAAAAGTTTGGAGGAAAAAAATTTATCATGAGGATAAACTGAGGAATCTGAAGAGTAAGCTTAATAATTGTACACACGGGCTGTTACAATGGAGGAAAAAAGTGTATGGTTCATTGGAGAGAGAGCGGAAAAATAAAACCCAACAATTGATATATCTGCAAAGTGCCGAGGGTCCCCCGGATAGACCGAAAACTGAAGCAACGATCCAAGGAGGCTTGGCTCAAAGAGGAAGACAGAAACACGAAATACTTTCATGTTTGCGTGAATTAAAGGGGACGACATAATTATATTGAAAGTATTCAAGATGAGCAAGGAATTAGACGGGAGTCTACCGAAGGTGTGGAGCAAGCTTTTACTCAGTTTTTTGGCAACATTTTCACATCAACAGATCCTGTGGATTCTAATAGATGTCTTCGTGCTTTGGGCTATCGAGTTACAACTGAGATGAATGATACGTTGCTCCAAGATTTCATAAAGGAAGAAATATTTGCTGCTCTACAACAAATGTCAGCCCATAAAGCCTCGGGTCCAGATGGCTATATGGCAGGATTTTATTAGGAAAATTAGGAAGTGGTGGGAGATGAGGTATGCCAAACAATTCTTACCATTCTTAATTTTGGTTTTATTGATGCCCAACTTAATTTTACATACATAGTCCTCATACCAAAGAATAGAAATCCTTCTAGAGTATCGTAATTCAAGCCTATTTGCCTTCGCAATATTTTTTTACAAAATTATTTCAAAGGTTATTGCTAATAGAATAAAAGTAGTTTTGCCCCATTTGATCTCCCCGAACCTAAGTGCTTTTATCCCGGGGCGATTGATAACGAATAATATGTGGCATATGAGATTTTACACACTATGCACACTCGTATGCTGGGTAAGGAGGGGTTCATGGCCATCAAGCTAGACATAAGTAAAGCTTATAACCGGGTGGAGTGGTGTTTCTTGGAGGCAGTAATGATGCGTTTTGGCTTTACATAGAGATAGATCAATATTATTATAATGTGTGTTAGGTCTGTCAGTTATGCGATTCTTATGAATGGTAATCTGGTAGGTCATATCTACCCATCTTTGGGACTACAACAAGGGGACCTGATAAGCAATGAATGTTGCACATTCAAGCCCCTTAACTCGCATATGTTAATTCATTTGCATTGTTATTTGTTTGATTTTGTGTTGTTTTAATATTTTCAGGTTTTAAATAAAGATGCAATAAATTACACTGATTTTGAGCTTAAAGCACACTTTGAGAAGACCTAGAAGATGTGGTTAAGCTTAACCAATCATAATAGAGGACCTATATGAAATGGTTAAGTTTAATCAAATCAAATAAAGTATTAAATCGGAATTTCTCTAATTGGAGCTAAAATCAGATTGTATTAAATTTCAGATTCTGCATACGTCTCAGTATTTTGACCATAACTTTCAGCTCAAATATTAGATTAAGGTGACACTAGCAAAATTGGAAAGCTAACTCAAAATGCTACAATCATTGTGAAATAATATTTTCCTAATTCGAACGTTTGCTATGTCAAAATTGTCCCGCAATACAAGAACGCAAATCTGGACGAATCCTTATCGGATTTGTACTTGGATTGCTTCCTAATTTGACTAGGAGATTGAAGTACGATTTTTTTGGGATTCCTAGGGCTTCTAGGACTTGTTTGCTCCCTATAAATAGACCCCAAAGAGCACTAGCAATAGATGCCCTATATGTCATTCCCTTCCCTATGTTTAGGAAAAATTAAAAAAATAAAAAATAAAATAAATAAATAAAAAACCACAAAAACATTCCCTACATTTAACCATCCCTCAACGATTGCTACAGTGTTTCCCAATGTGTAAGGAACCACTTTTGGTTCCCTATACATTATTTTAATATAAACATTTCTCTTTTCTCTCTCCTCTTTCATCTTTCATCTTTTTGTCTTTAATCGGGGATTGTGTTGGGATTTTGTGAACTAAGTGAGGGTAGATAGATAACTTGTATTTTGTAAAGAAATAATATTTTATATGGTATAGAGAAAGGTAAGGGAATCTATTGTGAAATATATTTTTATAGGGAAGCAAAAAGTAGTTTTATTCTCTAAACTTAGGGAAAATCAAAGGGAAACTGTTGTTAGTGCTCTAAGCTTTAAAAGAAGGTGTACATAGTTTTAGACAAAAAATATCTTCTTGGAGGCTTGAAGGGTTGAAGAGAAGATGAACATGCCAAGAGGTCATCCCAACACCACCATGAGCGGCTAAACTCGTAATAGGGTGTTGATGTAGCCCCTTCCAAGTAACAATGGTTTAATTGTATTTTAATTTGGGATTTTCTATATGCATGATGGTTGTATAACTATGATAATTGATTTTAATGCTTATATTCAATTATTATGAAATTCTTCTATTTTCTTAGAAAGCTTTTTATATTGATTGAACTCAATCCTTCATATTTTCTGTGATTATATGAATAATTGTTATATAACGATTTTAATTGACATATGATCAATAGGATTTGATAGGCCATACTTAGGGATGTCGAATTTGTCTACACCCTAGTTTAGTGTAATTTAGGTAGACTATTCGTACTAACCTAAGATAAGTTATGCTTATCCATTAGTTTGTGTGTAATTTATTAAGATATTTATTAGTCCATACCTAGGAAAGACAAACCGTACCGCATCTAGAGGTTAGGTAGACGGTCCGTACCAACCAAAGATGTACTATACTTATTTCTTAATTATGGTATTTTCTTGACTACTCGAGTGAGACGAGCCATATATCATGCATATTATGGATTTCCCTTATGAATTTATGACTAACCATTATTATGCAGTTAGTACCAAAAGTAGATTGTGATGAGATAGAAAATAGGGTGTTGATTTTACCACTAACCGCATAACAATGTTCAATCATAAATTAATAAGGGAAATTCATATTATGCATGATATAGGGCTAGTATCACTTGAGTAGCTAAAAAAATACCATAATTAATAAATAAGTATAATCCATCTTTAGTTGGCACGGACCGTCTGCCTAACCTCCAGACGCAGTATGGTCCGTCTTTCCTAGGTATGGACTATCAAATATCGTAATAAGTTACACACAATTAATGGATAAGTATAACTCATCTTAGGTTAGTACGAATAGTCTACTTAGATTACACTAAACTAGGGTGTAGACAGATTCACCTTCCCTAGGCATGACTTATCAAATCCTATTGATCATATGTCAATTAAAATTGTTGTATAATAGTCATTCATATAATCACAAAAAATATGAAGGATTGAGTTCAATCAATATAAAAATCTTTCTAAGACAAGATAAGAATTTCATAATGATTGAATATAAGCATTAAAATTAATTCTCACAGTTATACAACCGTCATGTATATAGAAAATCCAAAATTACAATACAATTAAACCGTTGTTACTTGAAAATGGCTACATCAACACCCTATTACGAGTTTAACTGCTCATGGTGGTGCTGGGATGGCCTCCTGCCATGTTCATCCTCTCTTCAAGCCTCCAAGAAGATATTTTCTATCTAAAACTAAGCACACCTTCCCTTCAAGCTTAGGGGTCTATTTATAGGGAGCAAAAAAGTCCTAGAACCCTAGGAATCCCAGAAAAATCGTACTTCAATCTCCTAGTCAAATTAGGAAGCAATCCAAGTACAAATTGAAATAGGATTCGTCCAGATTTGCATTCTTGTATTGCGAGACGATTTTGGCATAGCAAACGTCTGAATTAGGAAAATATTATTTCCTAATGATTTGTATCATTTTGAGTTAGTTTTCCATTGCCACTAATTTCACCTTAATCCGATATTTGAGCTGAATGTTATGGTCAAAATACTGAGACGTATGCAGAATCTAAAATTTAATCCAATTCGATTTTAACTCCTATTAGAGAAATTCCGATTTAATCATTTCATTGATTTGATTAAACTTAACTACTTCATATAGGTCCTCTATTATGATTGGTTAAACTCAACCACATTTTCTAAGTCTCTCAAAGTGTGTTTTAATCCCAAAATCAATGGAATTTATTGCATCTTTATTTAAAACCTTAAAACATTAAAACAACACAAAATCAAACAAATAAAAATGCTAATGAATTAACATATGCGAGTTAAGGGGCTTGAATGTGCAACATTCGGCGCTTATCAAGACCCAATCTCCTCTTATTTATTTTTGATATGTGCTGAAGCATTGAGCAAGGGTAGATCGAATAGGGTATATTCGGGGGGTGCCTACCTCCAAAAAAGGTCCTCGTCTTTACCATCTTTTATTTGTAGATGATAACTTATAGTTTTGCAGAGCTGATGAGTTTCATTGGAATAGATTGACAAAGCTAATGAAAAGTTATGAGGATGCGTCAAGACAAAAGTTGAATAAAGAGAAGATTGTTGTATTTTTTAGTAGGAACACTTTGAATGCTAGAAAACAGAAGATTCTTGATATCTCCAGTATTCCCCTTTCGCAAAGGTTTGATACCTATTTGGGCTTGCCTGCTTTGGTAGGAAAATCAAGAACGACTGCTTTTCAAAATACTAAGGATAGGGTGTGGAAACGACTGCAAGATTGGAATCTGAAATTTCTATCTCAGATTGGTAAAGAGATCTTGATTAAGGCAGTAGCTCAGGCCATTCCAACATACAGTATGAGTGTATTCCTCCTTTCGAAAGTGTTGTATAAGGAGCTGAATTCTATGATCCAGAATTTCTAGTGAGGACATCAAGCAAATGACATACGCATTCATTAGTTGAGCTGGGGAAAATTGGGAATGGCAAAGTCAAGAGGAGGAATGGGATTACGGGACCTTACTTTCTTTAATCGTGAGATGTTAGCTAAACAACTTTGGAGGTTATGGCAGGGAAATGACAGTTTGACTTCAAGGATTTTGAAGGCTAAGTATTATCTCGATAACACGGTTTTGGAGGCTTAATTAGGATCGAAGCCATCTTTTGCATGGCATAGTATTCAGGGAACATGTGATGTGAAAAGTGGTCTAATATGGAGGATTGGAGATGGATCCCAAGTGAGAATCTGGAAAGAAAAATGGATTCCCACTCCGTATAGTTACATGATTCAGTCACCACAAAATTTTTTGCCCATGGATGCAACTGTTAAGGAGTTGATTGATCCGGACTCTCATGGGTGAAACATTCCTCTAATTGATATTGTATTTATACTGGAAGAAAGGAGTGTTATCAATAGATACCCATAAGCCTCACCAATCAACCGAATAGACAAATTTGGCAGGGCACACGTAATGGGATTTTATCGGTGAGTAGCGCATACCATCTTGTGAAAGAGATGGAAGAAACAAATCAACCGGGATGTTCTTTACGTCTGGAGGAAAGTGGAATATGGAGGGGAATATGGAATATGAATATCTCTAATGCAAGAAAAAACTTCATGTGCTTCATGTGAAGAGCGTGCAAAAACTTACTCCCTACGAAGGAAAATTTGAAGCGAAAAAGGGTGATTTTTGATCCAATGTGTCATATTTGCTATTTGGAGGTGGAGACTATTTTCCACATACTTTGGGGTTGTCCTTTAGCCCAAGATGTTTAGGGGGGTATTTGGGCATTCCAGAAAAGTGCCCATCTGGGTCCAGATTTTTTACACATTATATAGACTATTTTCCAAATATTTGAAGGGGATGATTTTTGTCTATTTGTGGTAACAGCTCAAAAAATTTGGTTTAGAAGAAATTCTTGGATCCATGATGGAACTTTTATTCATCCTAACACATTGGTGCGAGAAGTAGCATGCGCAATGCTAGAGTTCCAACAAGTAGACCATTCGGATGGGGAAGGATTGATTTCCATGAATCGTGTGGTGAGTAGCCTTTATGGGCAAAACCGCCTGAGGGATGGTTCAAGTTGAATTGCGATGCAGCAATTAACATGTTGAGGGGAAGGATGGGCTTTGGCATTTTAATAAGAGATAATGAAGGAAAGGTGGTTGCTGCAAAAAGTGTTTCAAAAACTGGCTCCCTGGATTCCACTGCAGCCGAAACAATGGCTATTTTCTATGGAGTCAATTTTTGCCGAGAACAAGGGATCCAATGACTCATTGTGGAGAGTGATGCTAAGCAAGCTACAGATGCAATAAAAGATGGTGTGGACGAAACGATAGTTCGTTTGGTCAACTAGTGAATGATGTGTTGGTAGCTCTGAATTCTTTCCCTATATGGCAAATCCGACATGCGAATAGGGAGGCTAATATGGGAGCCCACGGGCTTGCCCAGTTGGCAATTAAGCAAATCGTAGACACAACTTGAGTTGAGGCTTTGCCTAATTGTATCCGTGATATTGTTTTGGTTGAGCAATTGCTTTGTTAGTGATTTATCTATAAGGTTATTATTTTTTCAAAAAAAAAACAAAAAACAAAAAAAAAACAAAAGCAAAAAATTCAAAGAATTATTTGAGTAAATCATTATAATTTAATTTGCATATATACATAAAAGAAACTACTGTTAGAGTATAAATAAAATATAATATATATAAATTTGAACAAAAAATTGGAAAACGGAACAACAAAACAATAAGAAATAAAGACAAACAAACGAAAAATGAAAAATTTTGAGACATGCTTTTTGAACCGGTTTTTTAAGAGTGAACCAATTTTTACTTAAAAAATTGGTCATTAAATTTACGTAATTAAGGGCATTTAATTATATTTTAAGATTTTTTCATATATAAATTATTCAATAAATTAAGTATTATCAATGTCCAAATCCAATAAAGAAACAAATAACACAAATCATATGTTTTTTTCTCTCTCCACGTTTTCATATTTATTAAGTAGTGAACCGGTCCTTTAATATATGTATTAATACCTTACTTAAAAAACCATAATTAAAATCTAATATATGCGATTTAAAAAAAAAACCATAAAATTCGTAGTATATATATATATATATATATATATATATATATATATATATATATATATATACTAGGAGCTAGGCATATATATATATATAGAAAAAAAAAAAAAAAAATTATGTGATAATCATTGTGGTTCAATTCTAACAAAAGTGGTGGATTTGATGCGCGGAAAATTATACTATTTTTGATCTAATATATTATTATTTTTGAGAGTGAGTTAAAGATTTAAATTTTTCTACTCATTCTCTCTTATTTTATTTTCTTATTTATTGTCTTTTATATCATATATTACCTCTCTCTAAAACTCTCCATGCACCCTGAAAATACTACAAATTCACATAATCTAGCGAACTAACAATTTATGAATTTCATTGTAGTGAAAGAAAGTACACAAAAAAGATAGTTATTTTTTT
>NC_081549.1:13605627-13619588 GCF_901000735.1 Corylus avellana
CATTGTTTTAATACACTTAAATTTTATTATTTTGTTATTTATTAGTCCGACCCTTCCAAAAACAAAATCCTAGCTAGTAGCTTCGCCACCGTTTATAAAAATAATTGTCCACTTCATACAAAGTAGCGCCCATAAGCTTAGAGAAAAAATGAAAAGTAGCCACCCATATACCCTGTTTGTAGAGCATTAGGTCTCACTTCACACAAATATACCGACACTAGGATCAAATTAGAAGTATTCATTCTTCTAAGCCCCCATCCTTTTTTCCCCCTTCCATCTTTTCATCTTTTGGAGAGAGAGAGAGGGTTTGATATATATATATATATATATATATATATATATATATATATTATGGGTGGGGGGGGGAGGGGATTTCCATGCAATTTTGTACTTCATATGATGGGGCTTCATTTGCAAACTATTTACAATGTCTGAACAAGCCTATTATACAAACCGAGGGCTGATATCTCAATCATTGCCTCAATAATATTACAAACAATGAACAATGAACAATGAACAAAGAGAAGGAAAAGAATTGCCTAAGACTTTTTAAGATATAACAAAGGTTTTTTCTATTACATAACATAAATGATACATGGGCTGAAAAGGCATTCTCTTCGCAGAGATTAAACTGAACCGCTCACTGGGCTACGATAGATTTCATCAGCGTGAGCAGCTGGCACATAGATTGCATCCCGCAGCGTGCTGTGTGTTCGGCCGTAAAACACATAAACAAGCACTCCAATTATCAACCACACAGAAACACGGGCCCAGGTGGCAGCTCTGACAAAACAGGATCATAATAAACATTAGAAGGGGAAACATAATACGATGGTTCAGTCATTAGGCTCTATGCTACATGTGCAAACACAAATGAGCCTTCCATTACTTCTTGCTCTTGTTATCCTTATTGCTTTTCTTTATTTAATTATTTTGACTGATTCAAATGCAATATTATAGCATTTGAACACTTCATCATAAAACTAACTTAATCTAATGCTTTATTTGTTCAATAAGAAGGTAAGAACGGGGTAAGAACTACAATTACATAATGGGTGGATTTTGTAATATTTCCACTCATTCTACATTAGTCTGCTATAGGTCATAACGAGAGAATTCCTATCAACCACACATGGGGTTTCACTTGTTTCAATATAGAATTATATATTGCAAAAAAAGAGAGAACATCATTGATGTTGTGAGATCAGTAAGACTAAGAGAGCAATTTGTCCCTGGGAAGTGCCCTCCCTATCTGAAAAAAGTGAATCCACTTTCTTCAATTTGCTTTATTTTGCTACCAATAAAATCTTTAAAACAGTTTCAGCATGAATTCACCTCATTCTCAACAGAGTCAAAATAAATCGACGATAGAGAAAACCTACTAAAAGAGAACTTGATGGTGTACGTTGACCAGCTACTCACCCAAGATTAAGCAGCAAGTAAACATTGATGAGAATGCAAGCAATAGGTAGCAGCGGCACAAATGGGCAAAGAAAACCTGAAAAAGAGATCATTATATCATCACCAAAGTAAAAGAGGAAAAACAATAGCCCCTAAACAACATTCTACATTTGGTGCAACTTACTGAATGATTTTAAAAAGCTTACGGTAGATTACAGTAAAAAAGGGTTGGTCATGCAGCTACCCCTACCTGTTTGGAGGGGGTCGTTGCACAGCGACCCCTCACCTATTTAGAGGGTTTGGTCACACGGCCACCCGATCTGTTCATAGGGATAGCCACGCAATCACCCCCTATCTGTTCAGAAGGGTGGCCACGCACCACCCCTATCTATTCAGAGCTAGTACCCCACAGCCACCTTGTGTTATCTTTAAATCAGTTTCTTTTTTAAAGATAATTTGGTAACTCAAACGCATTTGCAAGGAACGTGCTAACTCCATCCCAAATAACGATCAATTTTTACACATGGGGCAACTTGAAAGATTGTTGTAGTTTATGTGACAATCCGCTTTGTTGTGGGTTTTCAGTTTTTAAAAGAAAAATTTTTAAATCATGTTTTATCAAACGGGTTGTCATAGTTTATAGGTCCCCGTTGTAGTTAAGAGGTCAATTTGAGAATGGGGTGGCAGGGGGACAAACTGTAACTTAACCAAAAGCTTAACACATCAGCCCCACATGCATGCTTGGTAAATCAATAGTAAACCAAATCAAAGAATTAGATTTGAAATAAGACTCAGCATCTCAGTGTAGGCCTTGCTTTAAAGCCTGAAATGTGTATTCCAATGTGTATTAGTGTCTTTCCATGACATCCGACACAGGATCCTAGCTAAAGTTCTTCAATTTGTCCCATTTCCTACTATATTAGGGATAAATGTCTAATAGACTAAGAGAAGTCACATATTTGAGACACATATTATACCATTTTGTGCGCAACATCAATAGTTAATACATTCTGAAATGTCAAGACATTCTTTCAGATTAACTTTGTCAAGTTATCGACTGCACAAGTTGTAATGGTAAGCATACCTCCTGCATGCCCAAAGCTGTGCCTCGCATCATCCTGATCTATACAGGTCAACACAACCAGTCCGGATAGAAGAAGAATACCACCAACTCCACATACTGTGAAGCGAAGGGATCTGCTATTCAAAAAAACAATGCTGTAAATGACTAACAAAATACAAATAAAACCTGGACCACGTACAAGATGTTTATGAAGAAAAGTGGGGGTGGAAAAGGGGAAGATAATTGTCATCAGCATAAATGCAAAACAATTATTTTCTTTTTTTATTTGTATGTATCAGACTTAAACTTCATTGATCTCTCCCTCTCTCTCTCTCTCTCTCTCTCTCTCACACACACACACACAATCATTGAGAAATCTTGCATTAAATTGCTAAAAATTACCATTTCCTAATAGTTCAAGTTTTTTGGACACCTGGTATCTAATCATAAAGCAGGAGAATAGGAGATCATGCATTAAAATCCTAAGACCTTCCCATGATTTAAAAAGTTCATGTCTTTGACCCATATATGAAAGAAGTGCTGGAGCCCAATAGCTTAAATATCTAGTAAATGGTATCATCTTGACAGAGAGTAGACCATTTTCTCTAGATTTCACATCTACAGGAAGCATCAGGGAATTCGATTCTGTACCCACAGAATTTTGTTGTCAGTGCAGCTAATGTACTAAGATTATCTGGAGCTAAACCCACCTGGGAAGAGCCAAATTTGAAGCTGCATATGTAAGGAGAAAAACCCCAGCACATGTGAACATTATGGTCCAACCAGCAATTTTCCGCCTACTTTCTTCATTTAATGTATCTGCAACAATTGATGCATAGGAGAAAAAATAAGCACTAAGGCAGCTTCTAGATGACAGAAAGTAAGGCAATAACAGTATGTGGGTTCCACTACAGATATGTGTCTACTAGTCAGGCTCACCCAGTAATTTAATTAACAAAAGTGTTTTTCTATTCATTTAATATGGATCGAGTTCATAAAGCCATATAGATGACATACTCTGCAAAATGGCTTCATAATCTTTTTAATTTTCATCTCATAAAGTACTTGTGATAGAGAACAAGAGAGAAGAAATTTTGCTTCCAAAAGCAAGAGAAGTGCATCCAAAATGTTAATTAAACAAACCAGGTGCATAAGCTCTCATTACTACAACGAAACATGGAATACTGATCATTTAAATAAAAACAGATGCAGGAATATTCAAATTTGAAAAGATTAGAGTGTATTTTTCAGACTAATGGATTTCTGGCTGGCTTCAACATATGCCAAAGATTGACAGGGGACGATAGGGTGTCAACTTACGGAAAAGATGCATTGCATATGACAAAGAGAATGCTTAAGTAAGAACTGAGAGCAGGTCACATACAGTTGCCTAGAAACAGCTGTTTTGCAATAAGAGGAAATTCAGCAGATGCATCCTCCTTGACAAGTAAAGGTACAGCACTATCCTTAGAGGTGCCAACATTAACCTTAGAGTCTTCTCCATTAATATCCTGGGTACTCTTACCATATTGCAATGACAATGAATCAATTGAATCCCGAAGAGACGAAGGCAATGGCACCTCGTCTGGTGGAACATATCTGAGTATCAATACGGATATTGCTACCATGGTGAATGCAAGAAGTGTACCCACGCTGACCTGCACATCAAAGACAGGTATCAACAACTCAACATAGAATAGAATCATCATTATCATGCTTAAGAATGGTAAGCATTTCCAGATTTTCCATTCTTCGACTAATAGCAGGAGCCCAGCAAGTCCAGTCAATGGGGGGCCAGCCTAGGAAAGGATGCTCTAAGTTGTATTAGATTGATCTAGGCTGTATCCTGTTCCCCTGGGGCAGCAAAAAACAACAACAACAAAAAGTTGCTTGAACCATTACCATCGTTTTGGCCCTCCAAGAAATGTAATATTTGATTTCAACAAGAACATGATCCATATTCTAGAGATGGCCAGTAATATACAGATTAAACGTTAGGCAGTTATAATCAGTGAATGGTTCCACCCTGAAGCACATAGACCCGATTGAGTAAACAACAAAGACAGAGAACTTAATTAGACGTTCATCACTAATTTGAAGTTCATATTAGGGTAAGAGGTCATCACACCCACCATACAACACCATTAGATCCTAGTTGCAGCAAAAGCTAACTCACCATCCCTGCCAACTCCGAAACATCCATAAAGAATGCCAAGATTGCAGAACCAATCCCAGTCACTATTGTGCTCTTCAGAGGAACTTGAGTGTGTTGGTTAACATCTGAGAAAAATTTCGGCAACAATCCATCTCTAGACATAGCCAACAGAATCCGTGGCTGCGAAACACAGAAAGATGAAAGACATATCTCAGCTGGCTGGAGGAGAAAGAAATCCTCATTTGTGAGAAGCAACAAAATGTTTTGAACATAAACCAGCAGAAAGGAGTACAACCCATACTAGGTGGATCTTAAGAGTAAAATACACAAGAAATACAAGAAATTGAAAGAAAGGGATGCAATAATTTCTTCATAGCATATCATTGAAATTTCTTCCAAAACAAACTCTTATTCTCTGAAACTTTTTGTTCATACTAACTGTCATGCATTAAATCTAACCTACTCATTCACTTTGACCCACACGAGATAACTGTATTTTGCTTAGATTCCAGATAGTAGACAACTGAATTCATACGTTTTTCAATGTGTATGCTATATAGCTTTAAAGAATAAGAAATGTGCAGAGGTCCGCAATATACATGAGTATATTCATTCACACCAAAAAATAAAAATTCCAAATTTTACTAATTATGAGATGATACCTTGTATTATTGGGTATATTTGTTGATGGTTTTGAAAATAGATTTCTGCGTTTTGATTTGATTTTTTTTTTAATGTGATATAAAGTTGAGAAGTGTTTTTGGTGGGTTCCACAATTGAGAAAATGTTTTTTTATTTATAGTAAAAATATTTTGTTGATTTTGTGCCAATTGTTTCTACAAAATAAGAATATAAATATGAAACAAAACAATGAAAACAGATGCGGCTTTATCAGGCTTATGCAGCTGCAATCACGATCACAATTAGAAATATACCATGAAGAAATTTACTGATCCTGTAATAACCATTGGATATAATTCTGAATTAATCAGACTCTTCAGGGCAACATCATCCAGAATAGGCAGAAGAAATACATCATGGCAGGTAGCTTAGCCCCCTCACTTTTAAAAAGATTATTTATCACATGTAATACACATGCAATTTTTTCAATGTCACCAAAGTTCCACACAACAATGCACATTATGCACCTATATATTGGTAACAATCGGTCAGTTAGCTACCCAATGGGCTCTGACTCAAATGCACTCTTAAGTAGAGAATGGGGTCGTGCTCCAGTGAGTGCACATGCAACTTACAAGTCAAAAAAATAAAAATAAGAGAAACAAGATCTTGGTTACTTGACCGGCACTATGACTGACATCACACCCATAACTAACGATTCATTGGCATCGGTGCACATCATTAATATCATAAAATTTCTTCCTAAATCAGGTTTAAACTTGTTGGCGTTTTCTTCTTAACCTCAAGTTTAAGTGGAGGTGGAAACAATACAATGTATGTACATCCTTTGTCAGGCGTGCAATATTGCTGAGTTGACAGTAAGAATGTCTAATACATATCCATATCCATATCCATATCCATAACCATGTTGTGTTACATACTCTGATTACAAGAAATTATGGTTACAAGTTTTCAATTACTTGTACTAGGGATCTAGAATGTGAAGAATCCAGAACATGGATAAAAATTACATTAAATACTTCATGATCCACCCAAAACAAGTTCTAGATCTTAATTCCAACTATAATGTTGGTGGATTATTTCCAATATGCCCCAAAAAATCAGTCATGTCAATTATTATTATTTTTTTTTCTTTTCTTGATAGGTACCAGCCATGTCAATTATAAATACAGTCAATTGAAAATCTCTGATCCTATATAGAAGACACCAAGATGGTTTAATTTACATACCTGAGGAAGAATGGAACCCATCAATGTTGAGCAGAGAGCAGTGATAGTGCCAATAGTTATTATGTAACTGCAATCACAAGCAAAAATAATGATTTTCAAGCTGCAACATACAATTTACTAGACAAAATTTATTGTGAATTGAATGCACCAAGAAATTTAAACAAAATTATACACTTACGCTGCCCATTGCATCCCATGACTAGCAAAGGCAGAGGAGATGGGTGTGTCACGATCCATTGCATAATAAGGTACTAAACCAACAATTATGACAGAGACCATCATATATAATGCACAACAAAGAAACAATGCAGCACCTATCCCAATTGGCAAATCTCGTTGAGGATTCTTCACCTGTTGAGTCAATGATGAGTTGAATGTAAAGCTCAAATTTCCCCTTAAGCAATTAAATCCCTATACAGATGTCATTTCTATAATCACATAAACCTAAGCAAATTGACAGGGAACTTCACAGACAGCCCATGTAAAGACTTACAAGCAGCAAGGTAAAGCTGGTTCCAATGTTCAAGCCTTAATTTGCAAATTCAGTAGTCGGAGAGCTCTCTTGGACCTTGCTTAGGTAGTCCTAGTTGAATCAAGTCTTATTTTGTTGTTTGTCTAGGATATGTTGCTCCTAATTCAGTTTTATGAAAGTTTTACCAAAGTGGCAATGATCTAGTGATTCCTAGATTTCTGGAAAGGGCTGTAAAAGAGGCCCATAAGTCTTATTTTATGTTTTGGAGTCATTTTCTATATTGTTTTAATCATTTCTTAACTTGGTTTAATTTATCCTTCTCTTTCATACTTAGAAATCCTAGTCATAGTTAAAAAAAAAAAAAAAAAAAAAAAAAAAGGATTAGGAATAACCTTGGTTTTTATTTTTTTTAATTTTTTTTTTATTATTATTTTTTTATGACGAGAAACCCCCCAAGACAAAGCCACTTCGTGTACCTACCCTTGTCGGGCAAATTCAGAGATTGAATTTAATAAAATTCTAGCAGTTTTCTTAAGCTGATGATGTGATTTCCTTCTCCTTCCTAGGTGTGATTTCCCAGGTTGTTTCTTCTCTTTTTATCCTTCAATTCATTGTTTTTATGCCAAATGGCCCTTAAATTCCTTCAAAATACAATCGTTTTGGTAATGCAACAATCCCTAAATCCTTAAACATGAAATATAGTGCTGAATCTCTAGAGATCTAGCATTAATTTGGTATCAGAGCACATTACTATATGTACTGACTGCATCACAAACAACACAACAAATTACAAAAAACAGCAATCCATGTCTACCTCCTCGGCAGTGCTGGCAACTGAATCAAAACCTATGTATGCAAAGAAGACCGTCGCAGAACCAGCAAGCATCCCATCGACCCCAAAGGGAAAATACCTATCAGAGCAACCGATTGGGTGAGAAAGTGGGGGGGGGGTGGGGTGGGTGGGTGGGGAGGAGAGAATCAAATCAGAGTGAATATACATGCAGGGAGAGGAAGTACCCTGTTGGAAGTTCATATCCAGGCCATCCAGACTTGAATCCTAAATAGGCACCGGCTATTATGACAAAAGTCATGGCACATACATTTGCTGTAGTGACAATAACTTGTGCCCGTGTGCTCTGCAAAATTTAAGTATTCAAATTAAAGATGACAAAGAAAATACTTTTCGAATGAGAGGAAATCTGTTTGGAACATTTTAATACATAGGAACAACAGAAAAGAATCAGAACAAGATATATATACATACCTCCTTGATTCCGGCACATAATAGAGCAGTAACAATAAATACTAGAACTGCTGCACACGGGTCAACCACAACATCAAGCCCAGGAATATGTTGACGGGCTAAGAAAGCAGGCAAATTATCCCCACCTCCAAAAAACAACGCCTAGAAAAAGAACGAGACAATAAAATATTCATGGTCAACAATTAAGCAGGCTAATCTTGTGTACTTTGTAACTAAAATGTAAAAAAGAAACAAAGGAATATCCTCCAATTCTTGCCATAAATAATTTTCATACAAGCAAGTGATATCCTGAAATCCTGAAATTCTGAAAAAGAGAAACAAGGGGAAAAAAGAAGAAAAGACTAAAGCATCATTACATGTATGTCTTCTCATAGTGGTATACTTGATCGACCACCCGACCATATAGACAAAAAGCAACTGCCAACTATCATTCTAATGTGCATTTAAAATGATAAATCAAAATAACATTATATTTGGTGAATCTTGTAGGGGCTCATTCATTTTGTAAGTATTTCATGTCAAGCAATTTGCACATGCTTAAGAGTTTGGATTTTCAAGACTTCAGAAATCTCAACTAGGCTCATGATGCTAGAAATTTAGGGTTGACAAAACAAGTTGGTGTGTCGGGTTCGGGTTGACCCACCAACCTGTTAAGGGTCAACCTTAACACAACCCATTTAACTAAATGAGTCAAACCCTTCAATCTTAACACGACACATTTAATAAACAGGTTGGCACGACATACCTCTTTGACCTGTTTTTTTTTTATAAGTAATAAGAAGTTTTATTAAAAGCGTAAGGCGCCCCAACATACACTGGAAGTATACAAGTGGAAACGCCTAACTAGAAAAAGAAAAGAGAAAGCCGAAGCTCACCCACAAAAGAACCCCAACAAATCCACCCAAAAACCCTCAAAAACAAAAACCCAAAGAAGCCCAAAGCCCTTAAAAACCACACGAATCGTTACATCCCAATAGTCTTGCCCTTCCTTCTCCGAGGAGACGTGCTACCAATGCCGTAATTAATAGAGCTTTCTAAATTTAACAGCTCTCTCTTGCCCTTAGCCCTAGGCTGCGCGACCTTTATTTCCCGAAGGAAATTCTCTTTCACCTCATTCAGCAACACCAACTTCCGATCATCTTCATCGCCATCCAGCCCCTGATTAGGAAGATAGGGGGATAGCTTCCCATTGCGTGCTACCTTATTTGCCCGACGAAAATCCTCCTCCATGACCTTCAAGCTCGCCATATGCAGATCATCGTCCTTTACACCTGCCCTCATCCACTCAATCAGCCACTTTTGGGGTTTGGTCAAACCATTTTCAACAGTTATGGTGTCAGAAGTGCCTTTGGTCCTAGGTTGTGCAACCTCCACTTTCTGAACAAAATTCCCTTTCTCCATCAGACTTATGCCCCTCATCGGATTAGTGTTCTTAGGAACAGGCTTCACTTGAGCATTGTAAGCAGCGAACCCAGCGACTGGGTCGGCATGATATTGTACCAACGGAGCACTAAGGGATTCCACCGTCTCAAGAAGAAGAGAATCATTCACCCGGCTTCCTCATTCTTTCTTAGCTCTCCGGTAGTAGCTTAACATCAGCTTGTTAGGAACTATGGGAGTGCCATTATCCGATAACCCAGAAATTGAGCGTAATCTATCTCCCAATGCTAGCGCCTCTAACGAATGGGCAGCCACGGGTATCAAAGAAAAAGAATGTGAAGGGACAGAGGTATCCACTAAATGTACCTGTTCAATCCCGGTAGTCTTCGGAAACTCCAACGCCGACAAGGAATTCGAACCGGGAACCAAATAGAGACTAGAATCAAGAGGTTGAGCCAAAGCAGAAGCTGGTTCTG
This sequence comes from Corylus avellana, assembly GCF_901000735.1. Taxonomy (NCBI): domain Eukaryota; kingdom Viridiplantae; phylum Streptophyta; class Magnoliopsida; order Fagales; family Betulaceae; genus Corylus; species Corylus avellana. The sequence goes on from NC_081549.1 coordinate 13,615,710, forward strand.
ATCTAGATCCTGAACCAACCAGGGTCGACGAGACACCTCCTACATCTTAGACAGAGGAGGAGTCACAGATCTCGACCCAAAAAACCCCCGGCCAAGCATACCTTTTGCCAGAGAGGGTTTCCGATCAGTCTTAACAGAGGGTTTCTCCATTGCTAGGGAAACAAAATCCACCGCGACCTCCATTTGCCCTGGGTCCGCACTCTCCATGCTTAGAGAACCCACCGGAGAAGATGCAGACCTAGGTTCGGAAGGCAGCGGCGCAGCAAACCCAGAAAGAACCTCTAAAGATGAAGGAATCGCCGGAGAAGACACCGGCGTTGCAAACCCAAAACCCGTTGTCGCTGCAGACCCAGAAACCAACCCAGGAGAACTCGCCGGCAAAGACTCAACAATCTGGCTCGAAGGAGACTTATATGGCAGCTCCAAATCCCCCGAAAAAGGCTCCGAGTGGGCTGACCCAAGACCCGCTACAGAACCCGACAGCCCAGCGCAAGGCTTCACACGGGGCCTAGAAGCGGACTTGCGACCAGCCCTCAATCTAAACCCAATAAGAAGTTTGGGCTTCAAGCCCATCCTGGAACAAACCCGGTCCAGGACCAACCCAAGCCTCTCAAGAAGCTTCTTCCAGAGACGAGAAACCCTAGCGCCCTTCGTCCAAGGAAAGTCGCCACCCCCAAGACCTGATCGCCCTCCATCGCAGATTGGACTAGAATGACCACATCCGCCCATCTTGAACTCAAAACAATTCACCGGCGAACTCACCTCCCCACCGCTAACCGGCTTGGACCAAGACGCCGCAGGGAACAAGTCCAAATGGCAGTCAAACAGTGGCTGCTGTTTCGAACTACCCGACTTCGAGGAAGCCACAGCTGCGTAAGAACGATCTGAACCCAAGACACCCCCCTCGGAGTAAACATCATAGACCGACGGCCTCTCCTCTACTGCTAGGAAAACCAAGATCTTCCGCAACTCACCCACGATGCGACGCCAACCCCCTCCTTCATGACCCTCAGGGAAACAAATCCCTCCTCTCCGAGCACCCTCAGCAAATACAGCGGCCACTAAGAAACGGCCCGCCTTATTTGAAACCCTTATGGACCTTCAAGGCCTTCCCTTTCTCCCTATAGGATTTGGCAAACTCCTCCTTCCCTGGAGATCGTAATGCCGCTTCCACTGCGTCCGCCAGCCAATCCGAGCACTGGAGACTCAGATCTAAAGATCCAACGAACCCTTTTCTCCTTTCCTCCAATCACAACTTAGACTTACCTACGTTTGCCGAAAAGGAGAACGATTTAGCTTCCACAGTAAATCGTCGCTCCATCCAAACCAAACCAAGCTCATCCCACAACTTCGGGAACAGACTAGCGGAAACGTGCCTGCACGCGCCTCCGCTGAGCGTGCAGACTCTCAGACTCAGATAATCTTACCACCCCTTTGACCTGTTCATTAAGCATTATAATTTGGACATCACATATTTACCTGAATTTCACCAAAATCTTCGTCTCAAATCAATGAATATCACAACTACCGCAAACATGAAATTTAATCAGGTTCTTTATGGAAAATTAAAATGCCGCATATATATGAAGAAAGCATAAACTTTTTGATAATCCATTATCCTCGTCCTCATGGGGGTACCATAGGTGGGCCTTCTTGATTATCCATTATCCTCGTCCAGATGGGAGCTTTGGGCATGTGGCTAATGACCTTCACGGTGATTCATGGCGACATAGAGGGAGAGTGACGACAAAGAGCGAGAGAGTGGGCGGGAGAGACCGAGAGTCGAGAGACTGAGAAGAACATTATGGGTTTTCTAGTTTAGGATGAGTTTAACCTTATCCTGTGATGTAAATTCGACTAATTTAAATTAAACGGGTAAGTCAGGTCAACCAACAAGTCAAGTGCTTTGACCCATGATTGACCCGTTTATTAAAAAGGTCAAGCGAGGTCAGCCCGCTTGTGACCTAAACCCGTTTATGCTAAACCCTAACCCTCTAATTTCGTATTGGGTTCGTGGGTCGTGTCAAAAATTGGCAACCCCAACTAAAATGCACAATGAATGTTTGAGTATACATCTAATATTATAAATCTAGCCATACGAATAGATATAATAATACAAATAAACTTCACTAGTTTCAAGCATAATTTTTTTTGCTTCCCTTGATATAGAAAAGAACATCAATGGCATCATTTTCCACATTTTATACTGCTATGATTCAAGTGATTTTCATGTACACATTGCCCGTAACTACTTCTTTTTTTTTTTTTGATAAGTAAATTGTATATATCAAAAAAAGCGCAAAGCGCCTCTAAGTACACAAGAGAGTATACATAGGTAGCCCAAAAAAACCCAAACCACAAACCCCAAAAAAAACCCAACCCAACTAGAACCACAACCAAACGAAACACCAAAGCAAAGCACCCAAAAAACCCAAAGACTGAAGCCCACAAATCCACCACCAGCCCTAAAAAAATACCAAACCCCTAATGCACCTCTGGAGGAAAGGAGAATGCATTTTTAGTCCCAACACAACCCCGACGACGATAGTACCGCTTAGGAGAAAGTCTCTCTCTAGCCTCATAATTGATGGAGCATTCTAAATTCTTGATTTCCCGCTTTCCTTTTGCCTTAGGGGTAAAGGCCTCCCGCTCCACTTCAATATTCGAGAAGAGATGCAAAAGACTTTTCTCATCACCTCCTTCACCATTAGATAGACCCACACTAGAGGCGAAATTCACCGCATCTATAGCCACCTCCGAATCATTCCCCACCCCCTTCTCGGAGGGTTCTGCTACAACCTCGACAAACAGCTCCTTATTCTTCTGCAACTGCTTAGCAAGCTTCTCCTTCACCCTCCGGGCATACCCTATTTGAGATTTGGAAACAGAGGAGTAAATCGGAGCACCATTCTCCGACATTCGAGGAAAAGGTTCGCTTAATCTCAAACCCAGCTCAGCCGCATGCTTTTCCGAAAAAGAACAGGTCTGTGAATCTTCGACTACAACCTTAGAGCCCTTTACCGACGATGAACCCTCCTTCATCCCGGGCAGAGAGGAAGAAGAGGCATTTCTAGACCCTAAAAACCCCCGACGAAGCAACCCTTTCGCCGGAGCAGTCTTAACGGGTTCAACCTCCTTCACCGGAACAGCACCAGCTCCCACCGGAGGAGCAGAAACCACCACCGGAGGCAAAGGAGAGACATGGGTACTCACCGGAGTCAACAACCATTTCTGGGTATTCTCCGGCAGCAGAGCAGCCTCCGTCGGAAAAACAGGGACCGTCGCCGATTCAAGAGACACAGATCCCGACGCACAAACCTGTAGAGTTGACTCCTGATGCACCTTCGCCATCGACAACCCCACCAACGCAAGCTCGGAATCATCGCTGGACACCCCGGCGAGACCACCGGTGAACGGCGCAAAAACCTCAGAAACGCACGCCTCACTACGATCGGCCGGAGAATCGAACTCTCCTGGCGAGGCAGGTCCACGCTGTTGAGGCCTGGGCAAACCTTTAACACGACGCTTCATACCCCTGCGCAAAACTGTCTTGAGGTACCCAGTATGTTTGGGCTTAAGGAAAGACCCAAACTCGCGAACACCCAGCCCAAATAAAAGCCCTTTAACTAACCCAGCTAGGACCCGGCCCAAAGCAGAACGTAAAAAACCTAGCAACGTCTTATTTTCCTTCTTCTTCTTCTTCGAATGATCCGCCGCCAGGATAGAACCTGTAACAGGATAAGCAGAATCCGGCGACTCCAACTCCAAACAATCCACCATCACCCGCGACTCATACTCACCGTACCCGGACTCGAAAGAGGCCTTCACCGGGAAAAGATCAATGAGTTGCGAAGATCTTACCCTCCTCCCGACGGAAGG
>NC_081549.1:13619688-13631915 GCF_901000735.1 Corylus avellana
CCTAAATAGGCACCGGCTATTATGACAAAAGTCATGGCACATACATTTGCTGTAGTGACAATAACTTGTGCCCGTGTGCTCTGCAAAATTTAAGTATTCAAATTAAAGATGACAAAGAAAATACTTTTCGAATGAGAGGAAATCTGTTTGGAACATTTTAATACATAGGAACAACAGAAAAGAATCAGAACAAGATATATATACATACCTCCTTGATTCCGGCACATAATAGAGCAGTAACAATAAATACTAGAACTGCTGCACACGGGTCAACCACAACATCAAGCCCAGGAATATGTTGACGGGCTAAGAAAGCAGGCAAATTATCCCCACCTCCAAAAAACAACGCCTAGAAAAAGAACGAGACAATAAAATATTCATGGTCAACAATTAAGCAGGCTAATCTTGTGTACTTTGTAACTAAAATGTAAAAAAGAAACAAAGGAATATCCTCCAATTCTTGCCATAAATAATTTTCATACAAGCAAGTGATATCCTGAAATCCTGAAATTCTGAAAAAGAGAAACAAGGGGAAAAAAGAAGAAAAGACTAAAGCATCATTACATGTATGTCTTCTCATAGTGGTATACTTGATCGACCACCCGACCATATAGACAAAAAGCAACTGCCAACTATCATTCTAATGTGCATTTAAAATGATAAATCAAAATAACATTATATTTGGTGAATCTTGTAGGGGCTCATTCATTTTGTAAGTATTTCATGTCAAGCAATTTGCACATGCTTAAGAGTTTGGATTTTCAAGACTTCAGAAATCTCAACTAGGCTCATGATGCTAGAAATTTAGGGTTGACAAAACAAGTTGGTGTGTCGGGTTCGGGTTGACCCACCAACCTGTTAAGGGTCAACCTTAACACAACCCATTTAACTAAATGAGTCAAACCCTTCAATCTTAACACGACACATTTAATAAACAGGTTGGCACGACATACCTCTTTGACCTGTTTTTTTTTTATAAGTAATAAGAAGTTTTATTAAAAGCGTAAGGCGCCCCAACATACACTGGAAGTATACAAGTGGAAACGCCTAACTAGAAAAAGAAAAGAGAAAGCCGAAGCTCACCCACAAAAGAACCCCAACAAATCCACCCAAAAACCCTCAAAAACAAAAACCCAAAGAAGCCCAAAGCCCTTAAAAACCACACGAATCGTTACATCCCAATAGTCTTGCCCTTCCTTCTCCGAGGAGACGTGCTACCAATGCCGTAATTAATAGAGCTTTCTAAATTTAACAGCTCTCTCTTGCCCTTAGCCCTAGGCTGCGCGACCTTTATTTCCCGAAGGAAATTCTCTTTCACCTCATTCAGCAACACCAACTTCCGATCATCTTCATCGCCATCCAGCCCCTGATTAGGAAGATAGGGGGATAGCTTCCCATTGCGTGCTACCTTATTTGCCCGACGAAAATCCTCCTCCATGACCTTCAAGCTCGCCATATGCAGATCATCGTCCTTTACACCTGCCCTCATCCACTCAATCAGCCACTTTTGGGGTTTGGTCAAACCATTTTCAACAGTTATGGTGTCAGAAGTGCCTTTGGTCCTAGGTTGTGCAACCTCCACTTTCTGAACAAAATTCCCTTTCTCCATCAGACTTATGCCCCTCATCGGATTAGTGTTCTTAGGAACAGGCTTCACTTGAGCATTGTAAGCAGCGAACCCAGCGACTGGGTCGGCATGATATTGTACCAACGGAGCACTAAGGGATTCCACCGTCTCAAGAAGAAGAGAATCATTCACCCGGCTTCCTCATTCTTTCTTAGCTCTCCGGTAGTAGCTTAACATCAGCTTGTTAGGAACTATGGGAGTGCCATTATCCGATAACCCAGAAATTGAGCGTAATCTATCTCCCAATGCTAGCGCCTCTAACGAATGGGCAGCCACGGGTATCAAAGAAAAAGAATGTGAAGGGACAGAGGTATCCACTAAATGTACCTGTTCAATCCCGGTAGTCTTCGGAAACTCCAACGCCGACAAGGAATTCGAACCGGGAACCAAATAGAGACTAGAATCAAGAGGTTGAGCCAAAGCAGAAGCTGGTTCTGATCTAGATCCTGAACCAACCAGGGTCGACGAGACACCTCCTACATCTTAGACAGAGGAGGAGTCACAGATCTCGACCCAAAAAACCCCCGGCCAAGCATACCTTTTGCCAGAGAGGGTTTCCGATCAGTCTTAACAGAGGGTTTCTCCATTGCTAGGGAAACAAAATCCACCGCGACCTCCATTTGCCCTGGGTCCGCACTCTCCATGCTTAGAGAACCCACCGGAGAAGATGCAGACCTAGGTTCGGAAGGCAGCGGCGCAGCAAACCCAGAAAGAACCTCTAAAGATGAAGGAATCGCCGGAGAAGACACCGGCGTTGCAAACCCAAAACCCGTTGTCGCTGCAGACCCAGAAACCAACCCAGGAGAACTCGCCGGCAAAGACTCAACAATCTGGCTCGAAGGAGACTTATATGGCAGCTCCAAATCCCCCGAAAAAGGCTCCGAGTGGGCTGACCCAAGACCCGCTACAGAACCCGACAGCCCAGCGCAAGGCTTCACACGGGGCCTAGAAGCGGACTTGCGACCAGCCCTCAATCTAAACCCAATAAGAAGTTTGGGCTTCAAGCCCATCCTGGAACAAACCCGGTCCAGGACCAACCCAAGCCTCTCAAGAAGCTTCTTCCAGAGACGAGAAACCCTAGCGCCCTTCGTCCAAGGAAAGTCGCCACCCCCAAGACCTGATCGCCCTCCATCGCAGATTGGACTAGAATGACCACATCCGCCCATCTTGAACTCAAAACAATTCACCGGCGAACTCACCTCCCCACCGCTAACCGGCTTGGACCAAGACGCCGCGGGGAACAAGTCCAAATGGCAGTCAAACAGTGGCTGCTGTTTCGAACTACCCGACTTCGAGGAAGCCACAGCTGCGTAAGAACGATCTGAACCCAAGACACCCCCCTCGGAGTAAACATCATAGACCGACGGCCTCTCCTCTACTGCTAGGAAAACCAAGATCTTCCGCAACTCACCCACGATGCGACGCCAACCCCCTCCTTCATGACCCTCAGGGAAACAAATCCCTCCTCTCCGAGCACCCTCAGCAAATACAGCGGCCACTAAGAAACGGCCCGCCTTATTTGAAACCCTTATGGACCTTCAAGGCCTTCCCTTTCTCCCTATAGGATTTGGCAAACTCCTCCTTCCCTGGAGATCGTAATGCCGCTTCCACTGCGTCCGCCAGCCAATCCGAGCACTGGAGACTCAGATCTAAAGATCCAACGAACCCTTTTCTCCTTTCCTCCAATCACAACTTAGACTTACCTACGTTTGCCGAAAAGGAGAACGATTTAGCTTCCACAGTAAATCGTCGCTCCATCCAAACCAAACCAAGCTCATCCCACAACTTCGGGAACAGACTAGCGGAAACGTGCCTGCACGCGCCTCCGCTGAGCGTGCAGACTCTCAGACTCAGATAATCTTACCACCCCTTTGACCTGTTCATTAAGCATTATAATTTGGACATCACATATTTACCTGAATTTCACCAAAATCTTCGTCTCAAATCAATGAATATCACAACTACCGCAAACATGAAATTTAATCAGGTTCTTTATGGAAAATTAAAATGCCGCATATATATGAAGAAAGCATAAACTTTTTGATAATCCATTATCCTCGTCCTCATGGGGGTACCATAGGTGGGCCTTCTTGATTATCCATTATCCTCGTCCAGATGGGAGCTTTGGGCATGTGGCTAATGACCTTCACGGTGATTCATGGCGACATAGAGGGAGAGTGACGACAAAGAGCGAGAGAGTGGGCGGGAGAGACCGAGAGTCGAGAGACTGAGAAGAACATTATGGGTTTTCTAGTTTAGGATGAGTTTAACCTTATCCTGTGATGTAAATTCGACTAATTTAAATTAAACGGGTAAGTCAGGTCAACCAACAAGTCAAGTGCTTTGACCCATGATTGACCCGTTTATTAAAAAGGTCAAGCGAGGTCAGCCCGCTTGTGACCTAAACCCGTTTATGCTAAACCCTAACCCTCTAATTTCGTATTGGGTTCGTGGGTCGTGTCAAAAATTGGCAACCCCAACTAAAATGCACAATGAATGTTTGAGTATACATCTAATATTATAAATCTAGCCATACGAATAGATATAATAATACAAATAAACTTCACTAGTTTCAAGCATAATTTTTTTTGCTTCCCTTGATATAGAAAAGAACATCAATGGCATCATTTTCCACATTTTATACTGCTATGATTCAAGTGATTTTCATGTACACATTGCCCGTAACTACTGATTGCCTAGCAACTCAGAAAAGTTGCCTACATGGCTACTGGAATCGTTAACGGTGCTGGTAGTAAATAACAATTAGGCTTGTTCTTTTGGCCTAATAACAATCATGATTCTCTTGTTCTTTTTGCCCATACTAGCTATGTGGCTTCTCTTATATACTTCCTGTCTTACACTTTTATTGATATTTCGATTACTTATTAAAGAAAAGCAAATAACAAAGTCACATAGAGAACAGATTAATCTAAATCTGGAGTTACACTGAAGAATACTAGAATATAAATGCAAATGAGCCAATTTCAGCTTAGTAGAAACTACTAAAAATAACCACAAGTTGAGAATGAAATACATTAAAGAGAAAGAAATTTAATGCACCAGATTTGGGGATATGCCACGAGCAACAGCTGCGCCACCTATTGTATATTCCAGTATCAAGGCCCAACCAACCAACCAAGCAACACTGCGCACAATGACAGTACAAAGTACCAAAATCACCAACTGAAGGCATGTCAAAATTCTCATGTAGAGAAAACTTATTTACACAAATCATGTAATCAAACGAGGAACCAACAACTCCAGATGTCTATTCTCAGAAACCAATTTTTAAAAATATAAAAGTTTCAAGACTGAAATTTTTTACCAAGGAAACTATCTGGTAAAACTTTTATCACAATATAAAATGGAATGAATATATATTTTTTCATTCATTTGCAAGAAATGCGAGAGAGGAACCTTCAAAATGATAACAAAACACCACTTAAATGATTTAAGCTGTAAGAAATACCCTTCTCCAACACATATGTATGAATAGTGATAGGCACTCCCAGCAGATGGACAACGACTTGCAAGCTCTGCATAGCAAAAGGCTGAAAGAGCAGCTGCTATTCCAGCTATTAGAAAGGAAATGGTAAGCGCTGGTCCAGAATGCTCTCTAGCAACAGTTCCCACAAGAATATAGACTCCAGCTCCAATTGTTGAGCCAACTCCTAATAATATTGTATAAGAATTCAATAGTAAGCTATGAACAAAACAATGAAATGTTAAATTACACTCTAAAAAAGGTGGATTAAATAGGAGTTCACCATCTTAAAGAGAACATAACAAGGAATTCAGTTGCACAAATATTTGGCAGCATACAACCTTATAAAACAATAGTGAACATCAAAATTTCTAGTCTTTAGCATAATAGGATCGCGAAAATATGGTTAAAATATTGATCCACACAAGGCCACTACCATCAATTAAAGAGAAAAAGAAAAAAGAAATCCGTTAAAAAAATTCATTAGAGAACCACATATTAGATATAAAGCTGAGTTTTAAGTACAAGATTGAACTAATAAAGGATGAAGATTGAGCTTGCTGAAATACTTATAATTTAAAAACTATAGACACCAAGGAAATGAAATTCCAAAAAAAAAAAACTAGGGCAAAACTTCAACAAGAATTATATATATATATACAACACATATTAAAAACCATGACAGAATACAAGCAAAGAAATCAGAAAGACGATAAAATACGTAAGATATTCCAAACCCATGAACAGAGACGCCCCAAAATGCAAAAAAAAATAAAAAAGTCAAAACACGAACATCCGATCAAAGAAAGTTAAGAATATGGGGAAAAAAAAGAGAGCAAAAACTTTACCAATTGCAATTAAATGGAGAACAGACAATTCCTTGGCCAACTGTTGACCCCGTTTCTTGACACGAACAGAATCCACCTGCTTCCTCCTAATCAAACTCCTAACACCACCATATGAACCACCTCCCTTTCCAGACCCCTCTTGTGAATCAACCAAGAAACCCATCTCAGAAATCACCAACCTTCTCCAAGTAAAGCCAATAACAACAACAAGAAGTCCACAACCAGGACTTTGTGGTCCTAAAGATCTATACACAAGCAAAGAAAATCTAAGCTGAACCTACCCGCATTCCCTGCACAAAATCCTGCCCCAGATTCCCAAAACAACTTGGAATATCAAAGGGAGGCGGGCAGATTCTCAAAGAAAGAGAGAGAAAAGAGAACGAAAAATTCTCTTTCCCCCTTTTTCCCCTGCTGGGATTTTGCTGAGAAGATAAAGGGAAGGCCAAGGAAAGCGGTGTCTTCCCTTTCCCTTGGATCAATAATTTCGCAAGAAGAAAACCTAGGAATCTCGGATGAATGATGGAGGGTGAGGTGGAGTCGTCTTTTTCTAGGATCTTCGTTTGTCTGTATGCTCATTTGCTCCGTACGCATAGAAAAAGGTGCAAGCAACGAAGGGCGTGTGGAGGAAATGGGGGATAGTAGGTGGGTGGGGACCACAATTATTCTCTATTTTCAATAAAAATAAATAAATTTTGATTGCGGAAATAATAATAATAATAATTAGTTACCAATTCAGCCGGTTTTCGTTATTAATAGATTATAGATTTTAATTAATTTAATTGTCATATTCTGGCCGACAACAAAAGAAAAACATGATCCGCGACCGGATTCCTATAAATCTATAATTGATGCTGTAGAAATTTTAGTTACCGTTATGTTCTATTTTAAGACTAAGAAAATCCACCTTGCGATGACTTGGATTTAACCTAAAACCACAATATCTATTGCTCTCGTATTAACTATATTTAACTAATATAAGTCTTTTTTTCTTGTTTTTTTTACTTTTAAGAAATGATTCATGTTAATTTTTTTTTTTTCATTTTATCCGATCTAAGACTAGATTTGTGAATTCATGGGCTTCATACAAATTTAATAGTAAATTTATTTATTCACAATAAAGGTGATTAAAAAATTATTAAAAATAGAATAAAAAATATCGTTTCTCCTATTATATTGAGAGTAATGATTTACTTTATGTTTATTATTGGTTTTTTTCTTCTTTTCTCTCTCTTTTAGCACTTTGAAAAATAATAATTAAGAAAGTAGATAGTAGAATAAATAATGTGTTGCAATTTGTATTGAAAATGTAGTAGTTAAAAAAAAAAAGTAAGTGTTTTAAGTAGCTAAAATAATAGGAAAAAGTGAAAAATAGTCTCATAGTTTATCTTATTTGCAATTAACTTCCCGTAATATTAAAATGAACTTAAAAGTCTCTAAGTATGAAAAAAAAACAAAAAAACAAAAAACAAAAACAATATACTCCTTAGAGTGTGCCCGTTAGAGTTAATAAAATTGTGATACTTGAAGGTAAATTATTTTTTTGACATACTTTAAGAACCTTTAAGTTTATTTTGATATCCATGAATGCCGGCACAATATGATTGGATATAAGATAAGTTTAAATTTTAAAAAACCTAATCATTTTATGCCACATCAGTTAAAGTTTTTCTGTAAAATTTGTTTGTAGGTCTAGCACTACTCTTTGATATCAGATGGAATTAATTGTAAATCAAATAAACCACAAAATTTTATTTTACTTTTTTGTTTTTAAATAATAACTACCATTAAATATGCTCTATCATGGCCTAAAGTTGTCGGAATAGGATTTTATGCATTCTATTTGAAATTGAGAGTATTCATTTAATGTGTCTTCAACGGGTAGTTCAATCGGCTATGGACTACTCCTAATAAAGCAGATGTCACTAGTTCGAATCTCCCATTCCCCTTTCTTTATGTGAACATGTCAAAAAAAAAAAAAAAAAATCTATTTAGTATAAAATGATAAATAATATTGTTTTAATATTAAAATTAAATGACCAGATTTACAATATTACTCCTCCTTTCAAAGTTATCTATAAAAGAAAGTTGTAGAGAGAATCTAGTATGGGGATCGAGATCCGAGGGCAATAATTCTTAAACATAATAATTAACAAAGATGACCCATTTTTATTATTATAATGCATTGAGGGGCACCTTTCTAGTGTTTGTAATATGAAGGGATGTTGTGGTGAAGGTTTCCAAATTGCTAATGATATCCCATTAGAATTATAAACCAGGTAGTGGGTCAAGTGGTCACGTGGTCCCAAGTAGTTTTATTGACTTTTCTTGTTCTCTCAATAACTTCACTACTCAATTTATTTATGGATTAAACGACAAATTAATTATTCACATCTTGCTCTCTCTCTTGCCTTCTCTCTTGTTTGTATTTGATAATTGTTTTATGCACCTAATAACATTTGGATCCGCTAGTTTTATATGCATTACATACGTACCAAAGATAAAACTCCCTTTTTTTTAGAGGATTGTCTACAATTTAAGAGAATTGTATATTCTTAAAGTACTGAAATTTAGACTGTTTAGGCATTGAAACGTTTGAAAATGTCATATGTTACAAATGTGGCATCTTATTGAGGCAGCCAGAAAGAATTTTCACTTTTGTAGAAACACTTAGAAAACTAAAAGATAGTATTTGGTTCAAAGCTTTTTTTTTATAATATAGAGTAAGAACCTGATAAAAATATACTCAATTCTCAACTGTAACATACCACATGTTTAGTAGGTGGCATTTTTCAAGTGTTTTAATGCCTAAAAAAGGCTAAATTTCAAATCTACAATTTTCTTGAAATAATGTGGATATTGATCCCATTTTTTAACCCAAGAGCAATTTTCTGATTCTTCCCTAACTCATCCCTAATTTTTTCTCTAGCTTTCTCAAACATAATAATCTAGTACAGTTATATGTTTAATTATGCATCCATTAAGATTAGAAGAAGTCCTTAAAAGTTGCCAAAAGGAAGTACAAAAATCAATATTGCCAAAAGTCAGTGATGCCAGTTTGAATGGTACGTACACACGCAATTATATTCAAACGTACAGAAAGCTGTGATAAACAAACATGCTCTAATGGCAGACACGAAATTGCATATTAAATTCTTTTGTTCTATTTGTATTATTATTATACATATAATGCACAAGGTCAAATTACGTTAACAATGCGTGTTTGAATATCTAGAATATGGACAAGTGTTGAAGTGAAATGGAAGGGTCCTAAGTCCTAACCGTCGGCGGTCTTCAGCGCCAATTGGACCGGCGACGCACCAGGAAATATCTGGAAAGGCCAAGATTATCAACACCGGCCAAAAGCGCATCATTTCAATCAAGACTCTTGGAAGCTCTCACCTAGCGGCTCCACCACTACTAAAGACGGCTCCAAGTAGCCAAGCCAATACACACGACATGTGCACTTCCTTAGTGCGATCACCTCCACCCTGTGGTCCCCTCCTAGGCCTAGGGACCTAGAGACCCCCCATCCTACAAAAGGCCAAAAAACCCTAAAGCCCTAGAAGATAGAAAGAGAAAATCATGAACCAATAAAAAGGAAGATGTGGGTATCCTCATAGGTACACTTTTTTTACCTGAATTCTCTGAAATTTCCTATTATCTTCCTCCTACCCACTTGAGCATTGATAGAGCTAGATATCGGTCATATCGGTTCGATCTTAATGGACTTATCGGTTGGTAACCGATAAGCTATCAGTTAACCAAATCCTAACCGATTACCCACCGATAAGAAATGTTAACGAAAATTATCGGTCATATTAGTAATCGATTAACCGGTCGGTTAAATCGGTTTTTTGTGGGCTTTTATTGGGCTTTTAACTGGTTGCTAATTAGGCCAAAAATTAATTGTTTAGAAAGCCCAAATACGTTTTGTTGGGCTAAAACTTAAAATAGCTTATTAAAAATTAGTTATTTTGGGGTATATTTTTTGCTAAAATAGCTTATAGAAGCTTTTTTTTTCTTTTTCTTTTTTTTTTTAATATTGATCCACTACAATATAAAATCAAAATCAAAATGACGTCGTTTTGGTTTCAATAATAAATATAAAATTATAAAAAATTAAAAATTAAAAAAACTTATCAGTCATATGGGTTATATCGGTTTTTCGATAACAAATTATTAACCGACCGATAAGCTTTCAGTATAAAATTTTTAACCAATTACCGACCGATAACTATCAGTTATGGTTACTATCGGTTCGGTTAAATTCGGTAATCGGTTGGTAATAGGTAACCGGTTAATCTGCTCACCCTTAAGCGTTAGAGGAATCACGTTGGGTTCAACCCTGGCCACCCTCTAATCTCTTGTAGCTCTTTTTTGGCTTGGCGGGTATCAATAGTTGGCATCGTTTGCTTGAATCGCTTCTTTATTTTGCAAGATTTTGATTCTTTATAGTTGAAAAACCCTATGCCTCCAAAAACCATATTAGTGGAAACCCGTCAATAGGAACCCCCCCCACCCCATAATCCCTAACCAAAAACCCCCCAAAATTTTTTCTTTTTTTGATAAGTAATAAATCAGTCTTATTAAAAGTATAAGATTCCACTAAGTACACAGAAAGTATACAAAATGAATGACTTAACTAGAAAGAGAAAACCGAACAAGAAAATCATCATAATTAATTATTAGAGGAGACACATAAGCTGCAATCCAAAAATAAAGAAGATAGAATATCCTCGAAGGTCTTCTCCAAGAGTCCAAGTCCTCAAATCTTCTATTATCTTTTTTCCTTCCATAAACATCAAAAGAGGCAAGTAGGCACCATTTTACACACTGCAACACTCTTCGACTTGCCAGATGACCACCAACAAGCAAACAAGTCGACAACACGTCTAGGCATAACCCATGACATCCAAAAACAACTGAAGAGAGCACTCCAAATAGCGGAAGTCACATCGCAAGACTCCTCATTCCTCTTACATATGCAACATCTATCAGTCACAATAACGTGCTACTTCCGAAGATTATTCAAGCTAAGAATCTTACCTATAGCTGCTAGCCACACAAAATAGGCCACCCTCGAAAGAGCTTGAGTCCGCTACACTTTCCTCCAAGGGAAGGGACTACCTTCATAACAAACCAAGGAGCATATGAAGGACTTGACCTTAAACAAACCTCTTTTGAAGAAAACCCACCACAACTTATCTTAACTACTTCTTCTCACTTTAATTGAATGGAATACCTAGAGAAAAGAAGCAAAGGTTTGAGTTCCCACTCGAACAATTGAGATTTTTTCTATCTTGAACATTCGAGATCCTACTTGAATGATCGAGATATTCATACTCTGAACATTCGAGTTTCCTCCCAAACGATCAAGTGAGTCTAAGAGCACTTTGAATTTTTGTCACCTCAGTCCTATAAGTGTGCTAGATGCCATACAAAGTCATCACTACGCCCAAAAAACCCTAACTATTTCTTTAGACATAACACCCTAGAGGAGAGAGAGGCCCTAAAGAGAGAAAAGGTGACTCTTGGACATGTTTCATCCTCAAGAGAAAGTAACCCCTAATCTCAATCTCATTTTGACTAATTATTAACACGTATTTGTTGATGATATTAACATTCATCGTGTGAGTTTTAAAACATCTGTGTATTACCTTAGGCTTTTGTAATAAATCTTGCATGTGATACTTGGGTGTGGTCGACTAAGCCCTCGTTTGTTTCGCAGAATGTTTAGTCCATTAGAAAATGATTAGCTACTACTGAGAATAGAAGAGTATGAAATAGATTAGCTACTCATATTCCTTTATTTGGTTGTAATGCTATAATAGACTACTTAATCATATTCCTTTGTTTGGTACAATGCAATATGTTGGTAAATAGAATTATATTGTGATCAAATTTTCTAAAATACCCTTATAATACAAATACAATTTATATTATTAAGGACTTTCATTCTTTTTTATTTTATTTTATTTTTTTTTAATTTTTTTTTAAATAAACAACTTTTCTATAATTTTTTTTTTCTTCTTTGTTTTTAATTGTGTAAGCTATGTGGCCTTTTTTTTAATTTTTTTTATTTGCAATTATGCTACAAAATTATTATATATAAAAAAATTTAGTTGGAGAATGTATAGAGAATCAAAAGAAATAAAAAAACAGATTACATATTGTATTTTATAAAAACCTTGCAGATTCTGTTTCTCCGCCAAAGAAAAAAAAACCTGAGAAAAAAGAGATACGGAGAAACATAATAAATAAAAAAAAG
>NC_081549.1:13631935-13666356 GCF_901000735.1 Corylus avellana
AAAAAAAAAAACAGAGAAACTGAGAGAAGAAAATCAGAGAGAAATGGTATAGAGAATCAAAAGAAATAAAAAAATGTAATTTTTTTAAAAAAAATGGAGAAACGGTACAGAGAAGGGAGACGACATAGAGAAAAAAAAAATCATTTGCATTTGCAAAAAAACTGTACCATAAGAATCAGAGAGAAAATAGAAAGAGAGATAGAACGAAATATAGAGTCAAAGAAAAGAGAAACACACACACACACACACACACATATATATAGAGAGAGAGAGAGAAATATAGAAGAATCAGAGAGGGAGAACGAAATTTAATCCCACAAGTGAGGTTTTTTGTGGCAATTTACATAATTAATTTAATACCATAGGAAATGATTAGTTAAGGCACTCATTTTTGAGTGGCTTATCTAACCCTGTGTGTATGAGATTAGTAGTCCCATGGAAATAGACTATTCCTAGGAATAGAGTGTTACCAAACAAAGGACAAGCTATACCTAGTGTTAACTAGTCCAATCAAAGAGTTTATTCCGCAAACCAAACGGGGTCTAAGTGTAAAACTTATGGCAATGCATGTTTAGCCTTATTTTGCAACTAAGATTAAAGGGGCTACGGTCTATTAATACCAAAGTTGTTAAAATAAAAATAAGTTAGCCATATTGTTAAAAAGAAACAAACTTGCTCGTGCTTTCCATGTTATATTATATTATTGATGTTTTTTTTGCCTTTTCATATTATTGATGTTTGATAAGTCTTTATAAGATCATTAAGGGTCCTAGTTGAGTTGGATAATGGGTTTGAGTAGAATTTTTAGGTCTTTCATGCATTATGGTAGTCATTGAACATTCCAGTGTATATGCTGAACGTTCAAAACTTGTTGGCCAAATGTTTGGCCTAGATACCAAACGTTTGATTAATGCAGTAACCTGCATTATTAGGGTTTTCATTATGTAATTAAGGTTTTTATGTGCAAAAGTTAGTATTTCTAATATGTTGGTGCTTAAACATTAGAATATGATTTGCAGTGACTTAATTGTTAAGATGTCCGAGAATGTGAAAATCACTTGAGCTAAGTAAATGATCAAAGAAAATAGCTCTAGTGACCTCATTTTTTAGGTCGGCTCGCTTCGAGGTTGGCCGTGAACCAGGGTGGCTACCTCCCCCTCCCATCCTAGGTGATGGTGGAGAAAGGATGTCTCTTTTCTACGCCACCTCAACAGACAGTCCGTTAAAAAATCAACCACTATGAAATCTGGAGAATAGGTCTCACTGCCCCAAGTTGCACTAATGCACCAATAACTACTGCAAACAGAGAGAGATGTTTGCTGGCTGAAAAAAGAAGTAACTTCTCATTGTCAAACCGTTTGATCAAACTAATCATATTTTATCCCCTAGTATAGGCCATACAAGTACAAGGCCTTAACAATCAACAGTGGGTCGATTTTGAATTTTTAACAGTAAAAAGGTGCCTTTTGAGATAAATAGTCTGAACAGTTTTCAGCTTCTATCTAAGTAACAGTTTCTTTATTGACATGAAACAAAAGTTCATCCCTAATTGAGAGTTCTCTAAGTATTCCTCACGGCAAACAGAAGCTATTCTGCATATACAAAGCTTGAAAGAGAAACAGATTGCCAAACAGAAAAAGCTTCTTATAATTTTTAACTGTCAAAATGCTCACTGGAAAACCACCCCTTCACCAGAATGCTCTCGAAAATCATTTGGCAGAAGATGAACCTGAAGAGAGTCTTTGACTCCGTGCTTTATCAGCTCTTTCCAAGTAATCTTGATGGGACTGATGTTTTGTTCCTACAAGGGGGCAGCAATTTATTAGGTTGAGCAGATAAATAACAACAGAAGTTCTCTCTCTCTCTCTCTCAATAACAGCAATTTATGTATTATTGCGAGCAGTAAAAGCATAAAGGTAGACTAGCATGCAGGTATAGGACCCATCACTAAATATTCCAAATCCTCAAGGATTATATACTGAAACAAATCCAGTTCACCTTTGAAAAGATACTTTCACACGGTAGAGTAAGATAATTTAGGCAATTTTGTCAGTGGGTATCAAATAAAAACGAACACTTCAATAAAAAACATTAAAATGCCAACAGTCACATGAATTTTCCTATAGAAGTGACAGTTTATAACGCACGCATGACCTGCATTACATGACACACAACAAAAGATACCAACATTACAGGTTTCCAATACTTCCCAACTGATTTGCAAACTGAAACGGGTACTAGATAAGTAGATATATTCTGAGCCCAAGAAATATCATATCATTGTTAGGCATCGTAGAAAAGGGTTTCAATAATAAGAATGAATATTTATTAGCTAGATAATTAAGGTAACATACTGCGGGTTACAGATGTAACTTCCTAGCTATCAGTGATGATGGAAAGGACAAACTCACTGCATAAAACAATTTCACACTGATGCATAGATTTGTTCAACACATAATAACAACAGTTTATGAATCCAAAGTACAAATTCATTTATTAGTTGTATAGATCAAAAGGAGGTTTAAGGTAATCTACATCACCGAAATAATGCAGGAGGCAATTTGGGAAATGACAAGTTGCTGCCATAGGTAAGGCTATGCCTTAGTTGCATAGACAGTACTGCTGGCATATTCTATGGTGAAAGCTATACCATCTGTACTTACAAGACTGCCAGTATACTGATCGTGGACTACAGCTATTTAACACAGATAGAGATACTATTACTAGTGCATTGGATGGGCACCAGAGCTACTGAAGAGAGGGAAGCACCTTTGATGAACTATACCAAAGATTCACCATTAGTTACTCAGAAAGCAAAGTTTTTATTAAAAACTTTTTAAGGACATATAGACCAATCAGGGCATTGCGCTCACTGGAAAAGCATCAAAGAGCTCTTGAGGACCTAAAGCAGGCTGTGATTGATGAACCTGTATTGGATTTGCCAGATCACATTGAGCCATTTGAAGTACACAAGGATGCATCAGACTACGTCATATGCAGTATGCTATTATAACAAGGTAAACCAGCAGCATAAGAGACTAAAAATCTCAATGAGACCAAAGGCAGGAGAAAGTGATTTCATCTGGTTATGTTATTAATATTAACTCAATCTTAAAACTATGTCGGAAGTATATTGTACCGTCACACGCGGTATACCAAGAAAAGAACACCACTGGCCTAAAAAGAAGACTGGACAGTCCAACATCAAAGAATTCTGTTTTATATCTTTTGTCACTATAACATCGACAACCGTACCTAATATAACTTGTGGTTAGTTTAAGAAAGAGAATGATGCCAAAAGTTTCAAGACGATTTTGAAGTAGGTGGTCAGAAAGCAACTTGTGGTGCATACAGCTATCAAATCTAATCGAAAGCAAAACAACTAATAAGATGGATAGACAAGAGATCATAATTTGATACAAATAAGCTGCCAGAGTCCAGGAAAACAAAGCCAACCGGGGAATCCCTAGCTCTCCTAGCCAGGAACTCACTCAAAAGTAAATCTAAGAATCCACTTGAATCTACAAAATAAGTAAGATGGTTCTTGCTTTTTTCCTTTTTTCTATTTTGTTTCAATTTGAATGCATATTTTCATAGGTTCAGATTACTATTCCATTTTCTTTTCCTTTTATTCTTCTTCTAAGATTCACTTAAATTTAGCCTTTTATTATCATAAATCATTCCTGCCAGACTAGTTACAAATTATCATATCAAATGCTAGACAATTATATTTTTTAGCATATTAATAATTACCTTTAGTTCAGATAAACATCATTTGTCTTATTCTCAGATAATGCCAATGATAAATAACTTGGATCTGAATAAGTATAATAATGTACTTGATATCTTTCAATAGTTATCGTGCATTTTAGAATTACTCAAATTTTTACCATTTTTATACCGGTGTGTAATCCATATCCTAGCTAAGTGCAATTACACGCCTGAACAGAATTTGCTTCCTTGCATATTCACCAACCACAAATAATTAGGGCTAACGACTTGTTGAAGATAAATAATCAATTCTAAGCTTTATCATAAGAAATTTATAACTTTGATAACATTCATATATTCAATATCAAAATTAACCATTGGGTATTGCCTCCAAAACCTAATTAGATCCTTTCACAAATGGGTCCTAATTTCTAATTTGTACTTAAAAAATAATGAAATTCTAAATTTCAACAGGTGCTAAGGGGAGAGTATTTTTTTTTTTTTTCGCTTTCATTTTCCAGAAATCCCTATCCAGCAATTTTCTCACCAACCAAGCAACATTTTTGTTCAAATCGAAATGCTGGAGTAGTAAAACAGTAAGTAGTAAAAGAAAAACGTAAGAACCTCTGCTCATGAGGAACCAAGGGACGCTGAAGACGACGGTGATAATGGCGATGCCGGCCATGACGTGCTTCTTGTCCCCACTGTAGAGGAAGCGCTCCATTCTCGATCTGAAACCCCCTCCTCCTCCTCCCCCTGTGTTTCCGCCATTGGTTTTTGCCTCGCTGCTCATTTTCCTTCTTTCCAAATTTCCTCCACTTTCTCGCACTTTCTCGCTAGGTTTCCCGCTGGCAGCTGTGCCCTGATTATGGTTGTACACTGAGTCGGCGAAATAAGTTGGGGTTGTGTTTGGCTATTGGTTTATAATATCCTAACCAGGTGCTGGACGAATGATAGTAGCTGTATAGCCGTCCATAAAATTGTTTCGTCCGAAAATATTTTTAACGAAATCATTATTTTTTAAAATATTTTTCGGCGTTAAGATTTTATGGAAAATGGGCGACAGCATGAAAGGCTAATGACTTTTGGTAACTCTCAGCAAGGTCTAGTGATTTGAGAAGGATAATCTTAAATTCAAAAAATAGTTTGAGGTTTTTAAAATGAAAAACTATTTTATGAAAATTAAAGAAGTTGTTTTGGTCAAATAGAAAATGTTTTCAGCTTAACAATTATCTTTCGTCACACCAAACACTAAAAAATACACAAAATATTTTTCAAAAATTATTTTACGCCGAAAATAAACAAAGCCTAAATTTCATTTCCTTCTCTAAATATAGAGAAAACTCTTAAAAATTTACTTGCAACAATCAAGGAAAAAACTCTTATACTTATTTTATTAAAAATAGAAAGTTTCCTCTTTCTTCTCTCTTTTCCCTATCATTGATTTAAAAGAATATTTAAATAGTATATGAAAAGAATAAGGAAAGTTGTTATAGAGTTTATTTGAATAGAAAAGAAAAAAGTAACTTGGTTTTTAAATTTTAAAAAATCTAAAGAAATGCTTCCTGAACCATAGAAGATCCAAGATTTTTTTAAAAAAAGACTTATTGCATTGATTTATTGGTTTGGGCCTTTTTAAAATGCGTTTATAAATTTTTATTTTTATTCTTGCATTAAGAAATAATGAAACCACCAAAACTTCATCCATCCTAGTCATGGATATATCGCCCAAGTTGAGGTCCATAAGTAGTAACAATTATCCTATTAAGACTCTTCCTGCTACGGCTCCCTTATAGGGATGCCTTCGTATAAGCAGAAGTACAAATAAAACATTTACCTAGGGGTGGAAGTTTGATAATTCGGTTACGAAAATGAGGTTTTCGCATTTCACACCGTCATTGGCCCATTCTACCAACTTTTTGTTCCATTACCGAATAGCAGTCGATAATATCGGTTTGGTAATATCAATCGATAATGTTGGTTCGGTAATATTGGTCGGTAATGTCAGTAAACAAATAAATGAAAAATTGGTCTGCAAAGTCGATCAGTAAAGTTGGTTAGGTTAGAAAATGTTATTCCACCTACCGAACCGAGTTTGTCGAAAATAAAAAAAGTCTACCACCTACTAGCCATCGGTTAAGCGGTGTCGGTAGGTGTCAGTCAGTTCTTTGTCGGTAGGCTGTCGATAATCAGTAGGTAATTAATTTGCCCACCCCTACACTTACCAATAGCTCACCAAGTCAAGAAAATGAAAAAAGAGGCACTTTTTTATTTTTATTAAATTATTATTCTAATTACATCGTTTACATAGTAAGCATTGTATTATTGCATAGATATGAAGAGACCCAATTCTTCAAGCCATTTACATTTTGCTACTCAAGGCCCCCATGCCAACCCTAGAATATAACTATACAAACGGGAGACTGAATTTTGGTTCATTCAGCGATGTTAACTAAATACAAACTTTTACGGTCAAACAAGGAATTCTTCTTATGAGAAAAGGGTTGGCTTAGGCCCACAGAGTAACAAAGGCTACGCCACATTAGCCGCCGCTGTGGTGCGATAGATCTCGTTGGCATAAGCTGAGGGAACATAGATTGCCTTTAACAGAGAACTGTGGCTCCGGCCATAAAATATATATACCAGTGCCCCCATCACCAACCATACAGAAACCCGGATCCATGTGGCAGCACTAGGAATTATATTTGAAACATCAAATTATCAGGTGATAGTAATGAACTGAACATATAATGAGTAATGTTACTATTCACACTCATTTATCACACTCATATGACATCGGTTGATGTGACGTGTTTTAAGTGACTTCTCATGTTACATCGAGCATAAACACGACGTGTCAACTAGTGTGATAAAGACGTGTTTGAAGTGACTTTCCATTTATCACACCTGTGTCACATTAGTTATAAACATGTCATGCCAGCCGGTGTGATATGCGTATAATGAATGAGTATGAAGAGTAGCATTACTCAATTAAAATTGTTTAATCAATATGTTCACCACTTTCAAGTGTACGCTCTTAAGTGCACAATCCTTGATGTGGTAGTGAAAATTACTATTAGATCTAAAATTCAATAACAGTTTTCATTACCATGTCAAAGAATGTGCACTTAAAAGTGCATGTAGCATTTCTCTTTTTATTTTTACACTCACCCGAGGTCAATTAGTAAATATGTGTTTATAAGAATGCAGGCAGCAGGTAGGAAGGGAACAAATGGGCAAGCAAAACCTGGGAAAAGAAAAAAACAGGATAACATAAAAAAGTTGCCTATGGCTTATTGAATGCATATGGGAAATTTATTTTAATAATCCTAAAATAAGTAGAGTTATATAAAATATAGTTGGGTATTTTCAATGGAAATAGTAGTAGTCCTAACAACAACAGTCAAAATGATGTACCTCCTGTATATCCAAAGCTGTGTCTAGCATCATCTTCGTCTATAAAAGCGAGCACAAGCAAACTACACAACAGAACAACTCCACCAGCTCCACACAATGTGAAGCGAAGAATACTGGTACAATCAATAGGGAGGGACAGAGTTATATGAAAATTGAAGAAAATTTGGGCCAAACCCAACAGGGGGGGTTTTGGGTGGTGCAAACTCAATGAACCCTTTTTTTTTCTTTTTGACATACACAAGATTCGATGATAAACATAAGCATTTTAGTGAGTCTCCAGATCAACTTTACTTGACCATATTGCTAATCAAGTTTTTTTTTCACCCATTAAAACAATTATAAACATGCCCAAATGAAATTTTGCATTGGAAGAATAATTCCACCATTTTGGTGAGTAAGCTACAATCTATAATTTAAATCTAGGAATTTTCCATGATCACATGGAGTTGAAGGCTTTGTTTTTCTCATTTAAGACAATTTACCAGAGTTGCCCTAAAGTTGGATGGAGGTGGGTATTAGTAAGACTAAGTTTGACAAAACAGTTTCTTGCTGGATGAGACTGGTAGAAATTTCTTAAGAATGGGATATTGGGGCATTTAACAATTAAAATGATGAACAACCTGAGCAATTAGTTGAAAGAAGAGTGAAAAGGTTCTGAAAAGTAGACTAACCTGGGAAGGTATTCAGCTGAAGTTGCAGAAGCAAGGATAAGAATACCTATACATAAAAGAGTTATCGCCCAAGCAGCAATTTTGCGCCTCTTTTGTTGCTTCTGCTCATCTGTTTAATTAATATGAAGACAAAAGAGGATATCAACCAGCAAATCCTAGAAAGTTGGAGGGTAGAATGTTAAATATTAAGTGGAATCTAAACTATAAGATTCATAATCAGTAAACGTCAAAGAGGCATCATTGGAATAGTAAGAGAACTTATTAAAAGCAAAAAGGATCGTTTACATTCTCCACAAGATAGAAAATCCCACTGCATAAACCAGGTATCACATCTATGAAAGGAAATGCTAAGTATTAACCATAAGAGAGCACTCTGTCCAAGAGTCTTTTGCTTATATATATATATATATATATCAACGCCTTAGGCAGCACTGATTGAGCTTAAATTTTCATTATCACTCTTCGTCTTATATTCATGTAAGCAAGTTTCTTCTCACACAAAGTGGAGAAGAAGTATTCATAGGTAGAACAAAGGGTGATCTTTCTTTTTCCTCCTTGACTACTTCCTGACCATTTGGAGGAACTGGGATTATCTAACCAGATGGCAGTTATCTGTGACCCAGCACATGCTTGATAACTAGTACCACCCTGCATTTCCCTGCATAATCGTCAAATGTGAAAAAATTCAAGGCCAAGCAGCAATTTGGTTCAACTAATGAGAACTTAAAAGGATGTTTACACCATTATATTTCATTTGAACACATTTTGGAATAATGTGTTCGAAATAAATCTGGTTATGTTGTCCTCTAGAATGTTGATGTGTCATACATGATAATCTCGTGATACACACTTTGCAATATTTATAATCACCATCAGGCTCTAGGAGGTAAGCAATTCATGTTTCTCCCAGCCTTTCCAACTATTAGAAAGGGTTTTCATTCATTCATTCTTTCAAGTACATTCAAACTCTTCCATTTTTCATTTTATTTAAAGAACCTCAAGCAACTTACCTGACAGCATTATTGTTCATGATTCTCATTGTGTTTTACCATAAAGATGCATTGAAATAACTTTGATGATCAAAAGCACCTTAGGTATCAACACAAAGTTTGGAAACAAATTTAAGTACTTAGGTTCATACTGTCAATAAAAGTACTCATGCCGTTTTTATTTTTTTATTTTTCCCAAGTAAATAACTGGTGAACTTGATGGGCGGGTAGCCTTAACAAGATGTGCAGGTAGTAGGTAAGCCTAAAGGCTGTTTCTTTCCTTCAGTGGAGATGTCAATTGGCTTTCCTTTTTAAGAGTACATGCCATTGTAGACTTATCCCCCATGAGTGGTGTGGAGACCCCTTACTACGGGTTTAAAGCACAACAATGGAGAGCATGTAAGCCAGTATTACCTTGAGCTGCTCCCTTCTCAATTAGAGGATATCCAAGTAAAGCATCTCCTTTGTCATGTAAGTTATTACTATGACAAGAGCCAGCAGGATTTTTAACATTATCACAATCGACTTCCTGAATATCACCACTGAACCGTGATGACATTGAGTCAATGGATTCATGAAGTGATGATGGAAGTGGAACCTCATCTGGTGGAACATATCTGAGTATCAAAACCGAAACTGCAACAGTGGTAAATGCAAGCAGTGTACCCACACTGACCTGTACCCAAAAAAATAAAAATAAAATATATAACAAGGATGTTAGATACCCTTCAGCTATCTCCAGTTCATACACATAAGTCCACATACCATCCCCGCCAATTGTGAAACGTCCATAAAGAATGCCAGAGCCGCTGCAAAGATACCAGTTGTAAGGGTACTCTTCAATGGAATCTGGGTGCGTTCACTGATGTCTGAAAAAAATGAAGGCAACAGTCCATCTCTAGCCATTGCCATAAGAATTCGCGGCTAAAAAACAAGAACAAATTTAAATTTATTATGCAGACCAGATTCCTATTTTGCCATGAAAAAAAAAAGCAAACTAATCTCCATAACCAAATAACATTTTGAAGCAGATAGACTACAAGGAAGGGATAAACAAAACTAAAAGCAATATAATCTTCATAGTCAAATAACATTTCGAAGCAGATAGACTTAAAGGATGGGTGGGATAAACAAAACTATCATGGGATCTCCACAAACTTAAAACATAATATAACAAGAATTGAACTACAATTGTTTTAAAAACCCCATGGATTGTACACCTTCCTCATGTTTCCAGAGCACAAATTTATCAGAAGAAGTGCACTGCAAATTATTTCCTCTCAAACAGTTCCCCCAAAGATCCAAGTACATTATCATGTCACTTCTCTTTTGATACTTTACTTTATCTAGGCCCATTAATATTGCATTGAATTCAGTATCATTTCATGCTGAATGCTCTATCATATAACGGAGACTCCCTGCAAACTCCATTTTAAAATAATTATACTTCTCTGAAGCCTTTCTGCGGATTCTGATAATGAGCCATGCTGAATCCTAGCACTATTGATTTATTACTTATTTGTAGTTCAATTACTACCTCCTGAAAATTCTTTATCTTTCCTTTGCATTGATCTATTTATTATTTTATGGTAATTTCCTTTTTCCACAAAATTTAGATCTCAAGTTTTTACTAAGTTGGATTGAATAAGACCAAGAAATATTAGACAATTACTTCCTGTATGCCAGTTTCATTATGGCTGTACAAGCAAGAACTCTCATACAGCAATCTTGTAAAGCTTGCTACAACATTTGCCGCATGTTTAACTCAAGATCAAACATGACAATTGCAGAACAATCCAAAACAAACCAAAGGGTAATCTAAAAAGTAATTTTAGTTAGGACTTCTGAAAGCTCGTTGATTAAATTCCACGCAGTAATTGATGAATATGCTAAAGCACAAATTGAAAATACATACTCATGTACCTGAGGAAGAATTGAACCCAGCAAACTTGCAAAGAGAGCAGTGACTGCCCCAGTTGTTATTATGTACCTGCAATAGGAATAATGCAGCTTGAAACCAAAAGTTTAAACATGTAATGCCATCAAACTTAGAGAATGTCTATACCACAAACTAGAAAAAGTAAAGTATCAAGCTTACACTGCCCATTGCACACCATAGCTAGCAAATGCTGAGGAGATAGGGGTGTCCGGATCCAAGGCATAATATGGTACTAAACCAACAATAACAGCAGATACAAGCATATACAAAATACAACATAGAGACAATGCCAATGCTATCCCAAGGGGCAAATCCCGTTGAGGATTCTTCACCTGCAATGAACATTAAGAAAAAAATAGAATAAGGTTCCAAATATTTCAAGGAATGGCCTAACAATGCCGGAACATTTCATGACGGCCAAATAAATGAATTCCAAATAAAGCAAATCATTAATATTTGAGGGATGAGGAGTCAGGTTAAATCACCAATTGTTTCAAAAGCTTAAGTTGTTAAAAAAATGAGAATTTAATTATTTAATTAATATTATAACGCTCTCCCTTATGTGATAAACCAGACAACATGTAGAATATTTTAACTAAAAATAGAGGGTGAATTGTGGAGATAAGATTCAAACTCAAAACCTCCAATCTGATAACTTGTCAAATCTTCAATTGTTCTAAAAGCTTAATTCACCTTTCATTTCAATTAAATGTTTTATGTGTTGGGCCTCACTTGTTGAGGGAGAGTTTGAATTCATACGTGAGGGAAGCATTAGAATATTGATTAAATGATTAAATTCACAATTTCTTATTAACTTAGGCTTTTTGAATAATTGGTAATTTAGCTTGGACCAGAGTAAAGGTTTTGAGTTTGATCTTTGACTCTATAGTTTAATCCTCATTTCAGTTAATCATTCCACTTGTTAGGCTTCCTTTGTTGAGAGGGAATTTGAGCCCGAATGTAAGAGGAAATGTTATATACTAATTAAATGATTAAATTCATCATTTCCTATCAGCTTAAGCTTTTTGGACAACTAGTGATCTCTTAAAACGCTATGTTCTCTTGCTTCGTTTTTCTTTTCTTCCTCAGCCCTAGCGATGGCGCGTGTAGGTGTTGCACGCTAAGGTCCGATGAGTTTGTTATGGAACATCGCTTCTCTATTGAAGCAAAAACCTTCTGCCTTTCAGCAAAGGAAGGGTGTCTTGAGTTTCGACTGGAGGAAAAAAGGAAAGGGTTTCTAGGGGTCATCTTTGTGAGTCAACCATGCGCCTCCTGGTTGGTGGATACTGTGAAGGAGGCGAGTCATTT
This sequence comes from Corylus avellana, assembly GCF_901000735.1. NCBI lineage: Eukaryota > Viridiplantae > Streptophyta > Magnoliopsida > Fagales > Betulaceae > Corylus > Corylus avellana. The sequence continues at coordinate 13,643,971 of NC_081549.1, forward strand.
ACTGCTGAAGGCTGACATCGCCAAGTCTTACCGTGAGGGTGGTGAGAAGGCTTTTATGGTTCATGGGTGGGAGAACAAGGCAAGAAGGTTCCTAGAGGTAGCCGCCTTTGCTAAGGGTTGTCGTAAAGGAGTCATATGGCTCCCAAAGGGCCGTGGTGGGCGGGGATGGCATCGGTTTGCGAGTGAGTTGCGGCGGATTTCATCAAATTCGTTGACAAGACATTTTGTTTAAAAGTTTTGTATCTCATCATCATCATTTCATGTTACTACAATTTCATCAATGTACACAATCAAAGTTGTTACCTTTCCTTGAGTGGAGTGTTTGATAAGGAGTGTATGATCAACTTGACTTCTTTTGTAACCAAATCTTTGCATAGCCAAAGAAAACCGCTCAAACCATGCTCTCGGAGATTGTTTTAGACCATACAAAGCCTTCTTTAATTTGCACACTTTACCATAAAGGATGAATCTTCAAGTCTAAGAGGAACCTCCATATATACTTCTTCTACATCTCTATGAAGGAATACATTTTTCACATCAAATTAGTGCAAAGGCCAATCCAAATTTGCTGCTACAGAAGTAGAACTCTAATTGAGTTCATCTTTGCTACCAGAGCAAATGTTTTCTCATAGTCAATTCCATAGGTTTGTGAAAAACCTTTTGCAACTACTTTGGCCTTGTACCATTCCACTAAACCATTAGCCTTATGCTTGACAGTAAACAACCACTTGCATCCAATTGCCTTCTTCCCATTAGGAAATTTAACAAGATCCGGTGTACTATTTTTGTGAAGGGCTCTCATCTCTTTTTGCATGGCTTTCCTCCACTTTGGATCACTAAGTGTCTTTTGTATATTTTTTGGAATAGAGACAAACAACGATTTAGACATAAAAGAACGATATGATGGTGAAAGGTGCTGATAGGAAACAAAATCAGATATGGGATGGTGAGTGCATGACCTAACTCCTTTGCGGTATGCAATAGGTATTGAAGGATTTAGATAAGGTATAGAAGTAGTACTACCTGAGTCAGGATTAGATGTTTGGATGGTGTCCAGAGTAAACTCTCAATTCTTCCACAGGTAGCACATGCGACTCATTAGTAGGATCAGTAGCAAACTATTAGCAAGCGATTGTTGTTTGTCTTGATCTAGCACAGGAGTAGAGACAGGTAATGGTGTAGAAAACTCCTCTTCACTCAGATTCTCTCCCTGAAGAGGAGTTCGGGTTTAGGAGAAATATGGTTGTGTTTCAAAAAAGGTGACATCCATCGAGACAAAATGTTTTCACAATGGGGGATGATAACATTTATAACCCTTATGTGTAGGAGAGTAACCCACAAAAAATACATACGAGGGCACAAGGATCTAACTTACTCCGAGCTGGATCATGAATATGGACAAAACACACAACCAAACACTTTTGGAGAGACACCTTTTGAAGTAGAGAAAGGTGGGGACAACACCTCAAGGGGTGTTTTGAAATCTAAAACACGGTAAGGCATCTTATTGATGAGATATGCAGGGGCGAGTGAGGTGTCCCCCCAATAAGATTTGAGAACACGCATATCAAGCATTAAGGATCGCATTACTTCTAAGAGATGTTGATTCTTTCGCTCAGCAACACCGTTTTGCTAGGGAGTATTGACGCAAGTGGTGGTTTGATAGATAATGCCATGTTCACAAAAATACGTATCGAGATCTCCCAACATATACTCACCTTGAATGTTAGAACAAACAATTTTGATGGAGGTATTAAACTGTGTTTGAATCATTTTGTGAAATAATTGAAACACAAAAACCTGTCTTTGATACTATGTTAAATCACCAATTATCCCAAAAGCTTAAACTTATATAAGAAATGGTGAATCTAATCATTTAATTAATATTTTAACACTTTGTCTCACGTGTGGGCTCAAACTTCCCCTCACATGAGCCCAATTCGCGGACTATTCAATTGAAATGAAAGGTGGATAAAAGAGACAAGGTTCAAACTCAGACCTTGACTCTAATACCAAGTTGGAAAAAGAGAAAAAATGGAAAGAGGAAGAACAACATTTTATTCGATGATGTTTCTAAAATAGAAAAGAACTACCAACTATTATGGAAATACACTAATGGAGATTACAATCCTAATAAAATCAGAATAAAATCCTAGCATATCAGAAGTTTCTATCTTCAACATCTTGCCAATAAAGGGAAGATGATGATTGCAATGAAATAATCAAACAAACTTCAATTATCACCAAAGCCAGGGGTAAGAGCGTTTACATCAATGGTAAGGCGCAAAATGTAAGCAATTAAATATAAAGTCCTCTAAGACTTAACAGAACAGACAATATCAATTCACCATACAACAAGATTCATACCTCCTCCGCTGTGCTGGTCACTGAATCAAAACCAATGTATGAAAAGAAGACTATTGCAGACCCACTGAACACCCCGTTGACTCCAAATGTAAAGTACCTAAAGTGTAAGGTACAAAATGTGAGTGTGAACAATAATTGGATATAAGAGAAAATAGTCAAAATGAAATACCCATTACCCGTTGGGAAGTTCATATCCAACCCATCCAGTTTTGAAACCTAAATATCCACCAGCTATTATGATGAAAAGCAACACACCAACGTTAACCGTAGTAACAATGGTTTGTGCCAATGAACTCTGAAAATTTACATGATTTCCGAAAGGAGGTAAGAAAATTTTACAAAGTGGGAATAATCCAAAGACAGATTAAAAGGATTACAATTTTCAAATAGAAATGAAAAATGTGTACCTCCTTGATTCCAATACACAAGAGTGCAGTGACAATAAGAACTAATACTGCTGCACATGGATCAACTACAATACCAACCCCAGGTATGGAGTGGCGGGCCAAGAAAGCAGGCAATTTGTCCTCACCTCCGAAAAACAAGGCCTAAAACAATACAAAGAAGGATGACATAATTGCATCTATTGGGAATGAGGACATTCCACGTTTTACAGTCCATAATAATCATACCCACGACAAATAAATGAAGCAAATCTTCAATAATAATCATAATAACTCTACAAGCTCCATTCAATTCAAAACTGAGCAAGCGATCATTCTCTTTTACTGGCTCTAGCAGAATATGTGATATATCTTTGTCCTTCTCCTTTAAGTAGTTCTCTTTCAAGTTTGGATCATGATTCCTGTTTTCAGTAAGGGTACTGACTCTCTCAAATTTGGACAATCCAATCTCTCCTTTACCTATATTATTAGGATGAGTAATTTTACATAACTGAATCAGATTCATTATAATATATTCAATTTTAAATTCCTGGCTTTGTCGGGCAACAATTTGGGTGCAATCAGTGATTTCGGAAAGCAAAAAGTAGTAGGAAGAGTCTTCTGCAGCTTCCAGGTTATGGCATTATTTTTGTGTGTGTTTTTTTTTTTTTTTTTTTTTCTATTCAACATCATACAAAAATGAAAGAGGGAGGAGGGAAGAGTGGGGTGAAATTAACATCCCAGAGATTATACAGAGACACGGCTACCAACCTAATATCCAAATACATATAAGTTGACGCCATAAAATACTAACTAATAAAACATATCCAAATCCAGGATGTTATATGCGCCAATATCTAATTTCTTAAAGACAAAATACTAGCAAAGATGATGGGATTATCATGCATCTCACTTGTTTGTATTCATAACTTTAATGGCTATATGGCACTCCCCTCGGATGCCTACACAAAATAGCTAGAAGCCATGACCAAATAACAAGGTAAGAAAGTGCATAATTTTTTAAGACTTAAGCTTTTAGGGTGATGCTAAAAAGGATGAGCAGTTTACTTTCAAACCTTGAGGTATAATGTCAGCATCAACTGAGGATGGCATTATAAATACTCAATATTCGACTGTACCCTTTATTTGTTTTATATGTCTATAACTGAAAATTTTGCTCCTATTATCTGAAGTTGTATGTCATTTTTTTAAAAGTAATTTCCATGATACAAATATATGTCAATCAGGAATCACAACAACACAGCCATTCAAATTTAAGGTTATACATTTTCTGGTAGTGGTTACCAACTTCTGCAACTTTATTTTGTGTACACTGACCTCAAACAAGATTAATCAGAATGTTATGACATGAATCATAGGGTTTACAGGTAACTCTTCTATTGATATGGAAGGAAGACATTGACCAAAGGATATTCTAATTTTTTTTTTTTTGTACATAATTCTTAATACAATCTCATCTTCCGAGACGAGATTCAGCTATGTTGAAGAGGCACACTATCATCATTGCCATCGTGTTGTAGTTGCCATAAATCCATCTATTAAGTGAGCGCTTGATTTTTCTTTCCTTTTTTCTTTTTTCCTCTTTGTGCTTTCCACTTTATTTTTTCCTCTTTTTGATAAATAATTCATTTAATTGAAAAGAGCATAAGGGTGCAACCCTAGTACATAGGATGTATACAAAGAGAGTACCCCTTAAATGCTAAAGGAAGAACAAAAATCCACAAATTCAGAAAAATTAGAAAACTGAGAAATATTATATGCCCTTGTCCAATTAAAATGCGATTTGACCAAGATGTTCTTGAGCTCTTCCTTTGTTTTCTCATGATCTTCAAAACATCTTGCATTTCGCTCTCTCCATATGCTCCACATTAGGCACAACGGGGTTATCCTCCAAACATCTAGAACTGATCAACTACCCCAGTGACCTCACCAACTATCTAACACCTCTATCACCCTTATCAGCCTAACTCATTGGACTCCGAAGAGGGTAAAAATCGCACTTCATAATTCTATTGCCACTTCACAATGCAGAAGAAGATGATCTATAGATTCTCTACTTCTCTTATACATGCAACAACATTTCACCACTATTACTCTTCTCTTTCTCAGATTATCTAAGGTCAAAATCTTATCAAGAGCTGATGTCCACAAAAAAATTCGTTCTCAAAGGGACTTTAACTTCCCAAATATTCCTCCAATGAAATGAAAAACCCCCCAAAGTAGATAACTTGTGAAAAACTGACCACACCTCAAACTTCTTCCTCTTTGAAGGAATCTACCAAATACAATCCCCACCACCTCATCTCCATCTAAGGGAATATAACACACCAAAAAATGCAAGCACCAAATCTACCTCCCAATCCTGTACAGATCTTAAAAAAGATATATTCCACTGAATTACACCATTGGAAAACTGCATATTGTCCCCAACCCATGCCTCCTTACAACAAGCAATACTAAATAACTCTGGAAAAGCTTCCTCCCATAGATGATCCCCACGCCAAACATCATGGTATAACTGAATCTTAGATCCATCTTCCACTTCATATATAATAAATCTCGAGAAAACCCCCAACCCCCTCCTAATAGTTTTCCACACTCTACCTCCTTAGAATATCAATCTCCACTCAAACTATCATATTTTGCTTCCACTACCAAACACCATAATGCCTACCTCTCCGTAGCATACTGCCATAACCATTTACCCAAAGCTTGATTAAACTCAATCAAGTTTCTAACCCCCAAACCACCATATTGCATAGGAGAACAAATCGTCGACCATTGAACTAGATGGAATTTAAACTCCTCATTGATACCTCCCCATAAAAATCTATTTGCAGTTTCTCAATCCTATTAGCCACACCCAGAGGGATAGGAAACAAAGACAGATAATACATGGGCAGATTAGACAAAGTACTTTTGATCAATGTCAACCTCCCTCCCTTCGACAAATATAGCCTCCTCCAACCTGCCAGCCACCTTTCCATTTTTCCAATAGTACTATTCCAAATAGAAGTTGACTTATATGGCACCCCCAAAGGAAGAACCAAGTATTTCATTGGTAACAAAGCCACCCTACACTCAAATATTATGGCCAAACTTTCTATATCATCCACCTCTGCAATTGGAATGATCTTTGACTTCGACAAATTAATCTTCAATCCTAAGACCACTTCAAAGCATTAAAAAATAACTGGGTGGAGCACTATTAAAATCGACTTTCAAGGGCCCTGTAGACACTAGACTCCTAAAAAAAAAACATCTTAGATTATGAAGAATGTTCACCATTGACACATTTTTCTTCTCTTCTTTTCTTTTATTTTCCCTTTTTTGACACATTGAACTAAGCACCAGAAATGCTAACTACACGTGAGATGTTAATTACAAGGAGAAAAATATACAAACTAATTCCAGTAAAATATAATGGCACAGAAACTTCTAGTCATCAAAAAGAGATATATTTGTTTGTCTGTACATGTTGAGAACATCTAGACTATCATAAGTATTATTAGAATATATTCAAAGAATTAGTAGGCTATTGGGCAGATCAGATACCATAAAGGATTGTCATGACTTATACTTTCTATTATTTGTTCAATTTACAGTCAGTTCTTTCATATACAGCTACAAATGTAAAACAAAACAAAATTGAAAATACCCCACAATAGATGCATTGTTTTAGGTAAAGTTAGAGAAGATCTACTGCACCAGATTTGGGGTTATGCCACGAGCAACAGCTGCACCACCAATTGTGTATTCCAGAATCAGAGCCCAACCAACCAACCAAGCAAACCTGAGAGGAACCACAGTGTTTCAATTGCGCTGAAGGCATCACAAATTTTATAAACAAAAGATGGCCATTTACTTGATCTTTTTCTTTCTCTTCAACACAAACAAAATCATGCCCAAGCCACACACCCATCCCTCAAATTGTGTAAGGGACTGTTCTCAACCTTAAACGTGAAGCAAAATACTTTAAAGTCTGTCTGAAAATTTTCAAACATTATCCCAAAGGTAAAACTGAAGCACTCAAATTGGTGGCTTATTCAGGCCGAACAATTAAAAATCAGTGGTTTCACATATCAAAAAATAGCTGCCCCCATAAGAATTCAAGGATTTTCTCATAATGCGATCTGATGTTAGTCAATAATAGTTCACTAAGATAAGTATTGATAGTGTCATTAGGTACTCCAAGAACATCAAAGTTACCCTTCTCCAACACATATGTATGTATAATGATAGGCACTCCCAGCAGATGGACAACGACATGCAAGCTCCGCATAACAAAATGCTGAGAGTCCCGCAGCTAGTCCAGCAATCAGAAACGAAATAGTAAGAGCAGGTCCTGAGTGCTCTCTAGCAACAGTTCCAACAAGAATATACACTCCAGCTCCTATGGTTGCACCAGCTCCTGATTGAAAAGAAAGTCCACGTATTAGCATTATGCATGTAAACCTACAATCAGTAATTTGAATGAGAAAAGGTATTAAAACTCTAAGCATAAATTGGCAACATTTTGACATTAGGTAATGTGTTTGGGAGGTTAAAATCACAAAAAGTCAAAAACAATAAATGCTTCCCCACAATACCAAAGAGTATTAAAAGTTCCACACACCAGTACAACAATGTGATGATTCAGGTCAGATTACCCAGAACACCAATGTTACAAGTCTTTTGATGGAAGGAGTGGCAAATGTCTGTTGGTAGGTTGGATATTGTTAGAGAATTGTCACACGTGTCTTTGAAGAGGTTATGTTAGTTACAACTGCTTGAGGGTTATGTTAGCCTACGGGCGATTCTATTGTAATAAATGTAATTAGTATAAATAGGCCAAAGCTTATTATAGTTTGGCATGGAAGCATTCAGTTTCATTTGTAATCAATTAGCTTAGCATTCGTAGATTTGTTTAGCTAGCTAATCCTCAAGTGTAGAAGGAGGTATTACAAGTGGCTTGAATAAGAATCTGTTTGTCTTTTCCAGAACAATCCTCTTAGCCAAACACTAGTTTTCTCTTATTTTTCTTGTAAGAGTAAATTGTGTGTTACAAGTGGTATCAAAGCCGTTCGATTCCATGGCCTTAAAGCTTTTCAAATTTGATGGGCGTAATGCATCAGCCTGGGTAAGTAATGCCAACAAATTTTTCTACTTTGAACAAACAATTGCGTATATGAGAGTGCCCATAGCATCATGCTACATGGGAGGGGAGGCGTTAATCTGGTTCAGGAAAGCAGAAAGATCGGATTTTGAAACATGAGAAGAATTTGTAGAAGCCCTTTAAGAAAGATTTTCGCAAGAGTGGCAGCAGCAGCAGCGAGAAAATGACTTGATATCGCAGATAGTTGAAAAAATTGCAGAAATCCAGAAATTTTTTCAAGAAATGAGAGAGAAGAACGATTTTCGATGTTCGCAAGATTCACAGCAACAAGAAGAAGACGAAATTATATTGTTAGATGATGATTCAAAGGCCGGCACTCCAGTGGAACCAAATGATGAGACAGAGATCGTGAGTGATCCTGTTGTTGCGGCTGTGAGTCTTGAGGAAGAGATGGGCGATGGCTCTGATCCAAAGCCATCTGCAGCTCTTCTTCAGTTGCCTCTGGAAAGAGCGGTGAGTGGAACATTTGGCCGCAGTGTTTTTGAGGTGGATTATGTGCGTCTTTGAGGATTTACATCTATATGGGGAAGAAGACCCGAGATGGAAGATGCAGTTGCTGCGGTACCTCGTTTTCTGCAGCTTCCTGTTCAAATGCTAATCGGTGACCTGGCTGTAAACTATTGTCGTGATCGTGTCCATATGGCTTTGGCTGAGATAGAACTTGTGAAGGTGAAGCCATTTGATTATGAAGCAGCAAGAAAAGAGGAAATACTGAGGCATCGATGGTGTTTTGATCCAGGCAAGCAATCCTACTTTGTTGAATCTGTGAAGCTTAATTGTTCTTCAATCTCTTGGACAACTTATCATTTTAAGTTGCTGAAGTATCTGGTTGGCTTGAGGCATCGATGGAGCTGGAAGAAAAAGAATGTGGGGAGGTTTAGGTGTCGGACTGCATTGGGCCTTGAGCTGCATTGTGTTTCTTTAGCAGCTTTCTTTCAATTGCATACAACCAACAGAAGGTGCTAGTGTGCGACAGACTAAGACTAAAAAAGTGGAGCATATCTCAAAGTGTGAGGAGAGTTGTGTGTGCTGTCACTGTTGTGTTGCAAATGGTGGAATTGGGCATTGTGAAAGTCAGACTTGGGCAGTGTGTGTTCACGCTAGCTGGCTTAGTTGGGAAGCTTTTCATCGGTTGAAATCATCCTACCCACACCTTGTGGGCAAGGTGTTTTGAAGAGAGGGGGTAGTTGTTACAAGTCTTTTGATGGAAGGAGTGGCAAATGTCTGTTGGTAGGTTGGATACTGTTAGAGAATTGTCACACGTGTCTTTGAAGAGGTTATGTTAGTTACAACTGCTTGAGGGTTATGTAACTTATGTTAGCCTACAGGCGATTCTATTGTAATAAATGTAATTAGTATAAATAGGCCAAAGCTTATTATAGTTTGGCATGGAAGCATTCAGTTTCATTTGTAATCAATTAGCTTAGCATTCGTAGATTTGTTTAGCTAGCTAATTCTCAAGTGTAGAAGGAGGTATTACAAGTGGCTTGAATAAGAATCTGTTTCAGTCTTTTCCAGAACAATCCTCTTAGCCAAACACTAGTTTTCTCTTATTTTTCTTGTAAGAGTAAATTGTGTGTTACAACCAATGATTCCAGGGAAAAAACAAAAACTTAAAAACGCTCATAAACATGACAAACAATCCAAAATCATGTGAAGGTCGGCAGAACAGAAACTTCAAATGAATTGCCTCACAGCACAATCTAAAAACAAAATGTGACGAACTAATGCACATTTCAATACAAAAATTAGAAAACTGGTAATATACTATTAAAACAAATAAACCCAGTAACAAAAAACTACTCACTTAACGGAAGAAACGGCAAGATAAGAACATAAATACACAAGAGAACAAGCCCAGATAGCCAAACATCACAAACTTTAACTGTGCAATTTCAAAACGCAGTTCTAAATTGGGGAAGACGAAGAATTCAGTAGAGTTACCAATGGCAATGAGGTCAACAGCAGACAATTTCCTGGCCAATTGAGTATGACCTTCTCTCCGCACATGAGCAGAATCAACATGCTTTCTCCTAATCAAACTTCCAAAACCCCAAGAACAATTTCCTGCACCATACCCCCCATTATTTTTCCTATCAGCAACCATACTCATCACCAAACCCTGCTTCGTTTTGTAAAAACAACAACAAAGCCACCGACCCGCTTTCTCTAACAAGGGAATTGCCCAGGAAGAGACAAGCGGAAAGAATTGAAAGAAAACCAGAGAAAATTCTGAGAGAGAGAGAATGGGGAAGAGGAAAAGCAGTGGCCCTGTTAACTCTGCTAGATATATTGTTAACTGTAATTTCAAAGATTCATCAATCATTCAAAGATTCTTCACTTTCCTCTTACTTATTTGGGTAGGCGCAGCGCAGATAAACGCAGTTCCAAATCTTGCGGGCTTCAAACCCCAAAACCAACCCCAAATTTTTATTTTTCACTTCGCCTTGCTTAATTTCTTTTATAATAGTAATTTAAGATGGGGTAATTTACAGGATTTCGTCCAAAAAATTGAACTATTATTACTATTATTAATCTGTCATCATGGAAATGAACTATTATTATTATTATGGTATTTGTATAATAAGTCCGTCAACCCTCCAAAATTTTTAAATCTCTAAGTTTTTTTTTTTTTCAAAAATTTATTTCCTGTGTCAATAGAAATAACAATAAAATCTTTACCATAAAAAAATTTTAACAGTCGTTAGTCAAATTCAAAACACACGGTTTTACCTCATTAAAATATTAATTTAATTTAAAAATAAATCTAAAAAAAATAAAAAATAAAAAGAAAGGATGGGGGTAACCGATCCATCCCATAGGGAGTGGTTGGCCACCCCAGATTTCTTTTCAAGTTGGAAGGCCTTCCCAAAGGCCAAACCCTCATTTTTTTTTTTTTGAGGGTTTTGGTAGAGCAGAGACTCTTTTGGAAGTAGAACCGGCTCCATCAGTGCAGGGGTGGCGAGAACCACCCCGGGCAAAATGGGTGGCTGGCCGCCTTGTAAGTGAATTGCATTTTGTCCCTTTTTCTTTTTCTTTTTTTTTTTTTTAAATTAAATCAATCAAAATTTAATATCTTAATGATGTGAAATGGTGCGTTTTGAATTTGACTAACGACTGTTAAAAATTTTTGATGGCAGAGATTTCATTGTCATTTCCATTGACCCCGTGAATAAATTTTCGAAAAAAAAAAAAACTTAGAAATTTAAAAATTTTGGAGGGTTGACTCAGGAACTTATTATATAAATACACTTATTATTATTATTAGTATTAGGAAAAAAGTACATGTTCTTTTTGTGTCCTCTCAAAATTGATGTATCTCTTAAAATTACTATCAAATTTGTGATAGATTACTATTAAATTTTGATTAAATATTAATTTTAAAAGCTACGTCAGTTTTGAAATGACACAAGGACATAAGAATGACATTTAGCATCAATGTCTCTCGATCTATCAATTGTATACATTTTTTTCTTAAATTACCAACAAAATGTCAATATCCCCTCTAAAGACATAAATACATTTCATAAAAATTCATAGAAAAAAAAAACAAAAAAAGGACAAAAAAAAAACACAACCTAAGGGGGTGGATCCACCCCCAAGACCACAAGGGTGGTTTAGCTATCCTTTCTGACCATATTTGGGAGTGGATGAACCACGTCATGGCCATTTGGAGGGGTATTTTTTGTTTTTAAACAAAAAAAATTTGAGGGGTGGGTTAAAATTTTTTTTTTCCTTTTTAAATATTTATAAAGATATTTTTGTTTTATTAAAAAAAAAAATTAGAGTTTTTTTTTTTTTTTTTGTTGGCAGACATTGACTTTTTTTTAATATTTTAAGGATGACATTAACAATGAAGTGGTAGTTTGGGGATAATACATAATATCTATCCCAATAACAAAAATTTAGTAATTCATCAAAAAAAAAAAAATAGTAAAAAAAAAATTTCAAAAATTTATTTAAAAAAAAGGTTACCAACAGGATTGTCGCGGGTCTGGTGGTTTAAGCCTTAAGGCAACAAAAATGTGTTAGATATTTGATCCATTCTTTCCAATTTAATGGCTTCGATTCTTTCTGTATCATGTGTTATTTGTGTTTTTCTGGATTTAACATATTTAGAGCACTCTAAGCTATTGTACGACGGTATCATTGATTATGGTTGGGGCTTACACAAATGATTTGTGAGGATAAGAAAAATGTTAAGAGATACGATAAGAGTAGTAAAATGATGTAGAACTCATTCATTAGTACTCAATACATTTCTCTTGATTAATTGTTTTAATCATTTATAATGAATGGACTACACATAAGTTTGATAAGCCTTTTTTGATAAAATATTTCTCTTGTTTGAATTGTTTCCCAATAGCCTTACTTCTTTCTAGAACCGACAACCTTTAACCATTGAGTAATGATACAAAAAGGCTTAAAGTTCTCTCAAAATATGATGTGGCTTTTAAAATTACCAATAGATTGAAATTCAATAATGATCATCTTAAATTCAATAGTGATTTTAAAAGCAACGTCACATTTGGGAGGACTCTAGTTCTTCTTATATTATTACTTTAACGATTTACTTAACAGATCATAAGCCTAACTACTTATTGCTATATTTATTTGGATGGTTCAACAAAATCTTCACCAGACCAATGGCAGGATGGTAGGTCTTCAACTTTATTTGTTTTCTCATTATATAAGTATTTTTATCTTTTTAAAAAATGTTAAGAACTTTTTTGTCTTTTTGAGGGACAAATGAGGAACATTGATGCAATCTAAAGTTTAGGGGACGTTGATAAGAGTTGTAGTTTGAGGGGGAAACTTCACTTATATCCTATGAATTATTAGGCCTCATTTGGTTCACGGAATATCTAGTCCATTGGAAAATGAATAACTACTACTAGGAATAGAAGAGTGTGCAATAAAATGGATATTCATATTCCTTAGTTCGGTGACAACACACATGCAAACATTGGAATTGAATCAAAATTACGAAAAACCCCATTTTTTTTTTCAAACTCATGTTAAAAAATAAAAATAAAATAAAAAAGACTAAAATAAAATGGGTGGCCGACCATCCATTCCACAGAAGTGGCTGGGGGGTGGCTACGACCACCCCTGAAGCAAATATGGGGTGGCTCAAAATGCGACAGGGGTGGTCGCTTCACCCCTAGGTAGCTCAGGGGTGGGGACCCGAGGCGTTTGGGGGTGGTGCGACCACCCCCGACTAGGGGTGTAAAAAAATATTGGGACCGGAATTGGGAAACCGAGAAACTAGTTGGAAAAAACCAGTAACCGGGGTGCTCGGTTACGGGTACCGGTTTTGGGGTTTTTAAATGAGTAATGTTATGGACTATCTTTTTATCTTATTTTTATCATTTTAAAGCTGATGTGGCTTTCAAAATAACCATTGGATCACGTATGATTCATTTAAAATTTAATGGTGATTTTAAAAGTCATATCGGCTTTAGGAGGATAAAAAATATTAAATTAAGTCCAAAAGTTAGGCCCAATACATAAATAAAATAAGCCAATTAAGCCCAATACCTAAAATAAGCCCAAAATACAAAAAAAAAAAATTAAAAAAATCGGTTACTAGTTCGGATAACTAGGTACCAACTGAAACCGGCCGATTATTGTATAATTGATTAACTAGGTACCCGGTTTCGGTTTTCAAAAATGAAGAACCGGGTACCACGGTTTCGGTTCCCAGTTTTAGCCAATAACTGGGAAACCGGGACCGGGTTTACACCCCTACCTCTGACCTCTTCTGTGAGTGGTCAACCACTCCAATTGGTGGTCAAGGCACCCACTTTATTTTTCGATTTTTTAAAAATATTTTTATTATTTTGTTTTAAGTTTTTTTTTTTTTTTTTTTTTTTTTAAATTTGTGTATTTTTGAAAAATGTATTTAATTTCTTAAGGATTAACTAAGCCACTCATTTTTGAGTGGCTTAGCTAATTCTGTATGTATAAGACTAGTAGTCCCTTGGTAGTGTGTTACCAAATAAAGGAATAACTATACATAGAATTAACTAGTCAATTCCAAGGGTTTATTTCGCATACCAAACGGGGCTTTAGAGTTTTTTTGACACCCCTAGTCAGTAGACCCACGGCCATGTTAGTGAATTTTTGTTTTTTGTTTTTTGTTTTTCCTTACAAAAAAAATGAGGGTATTTGGGCATTTTAACAGAAAAAAAAATGGTGAAATCAAAATGCAAAAAAATTCTTGGATACCGACATTACAAAAATTAAAAGTTTTATTATTGCAAAAGGTAAGTTTCCCTACTCTTTTTCTTTATTCCTTACTAATGTGGTAAATGGTAATCCTCCTTTCCAAAGATTTGAATTTTGCTTCTCATTTAAAAGGTTGGAATTTGGGAATTTGATTTTGAATATAGATATAGGTTCTTTTATAATCTGAAAAAAAAGTAGCTTTACTTTAAAAAAAAAAAAAAAAAAAAAACTTCAACATTTGGTATTTTTCTAACAGTTTCATATAATCTCCTTATTTTTCTTCGCTAAGCCATATATAATACAAACAATTGATACAATTATTATTGAAAAGTAAAATGTATGATTTTTTATTTATTTATTTATTTTTTTATGCAATGGACGTGACACTGACATAAGCTTCTTATTTTATTTTATTTTTTTTCTACTTGAGCAACTTGCTTGGGCAGGAGCCCCCCCTACCAGAAGCTCTACAATTTTTTTTCGATTTCTATTTTTTCGCAAAAGATTGTAGAGGATCTCCATCTATTGCCGGTCGCTCAAATAATGATGTTACTTTCTACTAACAAAATAGAAAAAATAAAAATAAAAGAAAAAGAAAAAAGAAAAAAGAACATCAAATGCCAGTGTCACCTCCAATGCATAAAGACAAAACATTTTAGTTCTCAATAACAATTGCATCAATTATTTGTATTATATAAATGGCTTACTTGTCAGGCAGGGTCTGGAGCACCTGCCCCTCCCGAATAGGGATTCTTTAGAATCCTCAATTGTAGGAGATTTCGGTCCACAAGCAACATGTGGAAAAGGATACACTTCTGGTGTCCAACAATAAGAAGTCAGAAAAATATCCCCGTATTGGTAGTGTATATGCGATTCTCTTAAACTCTTAATGCATTGGATAAACGAGCCGAAATACATGTATGGTCGTATATTTCCGAAGCTTATAAAATTATCAGAGGTTTCTTTTGTTCCCCTTCTATTTTTTTATAAATCTAAATCAGGTGTCCTTTACACCTTCATCACTGGGTATCGGTTGTACTGAGGAACAAAATGTGCGATACGCTACCTATCGACTATCGGGTGAAAGTTTGATACCCTAAAATGAGAGTTTTATAATTATGAAAGAGCTCCAAAGTGAGAGTTATATATATATATATATATGAAAGAGCTCCAAAGTGAGCTACCTCTATCTTATTTTTATGTTATTGTTGATACAATTTCTTAAAAGGCTCTCACATGTGATTGAGAAAATAGTATTATTATGGGTATTACAATTTTTATTATAAAATCATTTACAAATTACAAGACAGTTTATAATTGGTAAAATCATTACTATTTATTCAAAAAATTTAAATTGATAGAAAGAGATAAATTTAATTATTTAATCAATACTTTAACATTGTCCCGGCCTCACGGGTGGGCTTAAACTCATTTTTAATAGGTTAGACCCAACACGTAAAATATTTAATTTAAATGGGGTGATTTGATAAAATCAATATTCGATTTCATGACATTTGGTTTTGATACTATGTTAAATTACCAATTGCTTTAATCTTCTTATCAACTTAAACTTTTAAAATAAATGGTAATTTAACGATATATATTATCATATGAGATAACGTAATAAAAAAAATTAATCTTTAATTAATAAAAACTAAAAAAAAAAAAGACTAATTTTTCTTACCAAGTCATCCCAATTAACTAAGTAGCAAGCGTTTTTCATTCTAGAAGCATAAGATTTATGTGTAAGAAGGTTGTGTAAGCTTAAAAGAGAGATTCCTAGATTCATTTAACTCAAGTAGGCTTTTCATACATAATTTTGGTGGTCTTCGTGGTTGGCATTTAACACGTGATGGGGACTCAGAGATGGGCATAAGATGCGGGGGCCTACCAAAATCTTATCCAAAAAACAAATTGCCTCTTTTTTGTCGGGGCATAATGATGTGGGATACATGGCATCATTTGATTGGACCAAAAATCATAGCGGATAGAAAGATTAGACAATAATATACATGCAGACAAAGCATGGCACCCCGCCACGATTCGCTGGCCTGCGGCCGGGGGTTACACCTTTTCGGCTCTCTCCCAACTACGGTGGTGGGTGCACCGCCCACTTTGCTAAGGAGGAAGAGTGCGCTACACTCTGTCATCTCATTTTAATTTGTTTCAATATTTTCAACAGGGAATCATGGAACAATTTTTAATACAGCCAATGGAAACCGTAAGAAATCAATAGGATTGATTTGACTTTAAGCGAAATGTTAGGGGTCAATAAAAAATTAATATTTCGATTCGAAAAATGATTGGTGTCAATATTTTACCTATATCATTTTACAAATCAACCATTAGATTTGTAAATTTATGTGAACTCCGTATAAGTTAATTGTGCCTCACAAATTTAATTGTTGTTTTATTAAATTTATGAAAAAAATATGAGCAAAATATTGATACTAATCATTTCTCACAAAATATGGTCCTTTTATTGATGCCAAGCCTTTTCCATATGAACAATTATATATTTATAGAGGTTTCTTTGAATTAAAAGCTAATTTGGTATGTAAGAAATACTAAGAGCATGTTTGAGATTGTATTTGAGAAATAGAGTTTTTAAGTACAAAAAAAGGCTTTTTGGCAAAGCTTCATTTTTAACCTTTTGCCAAAAGTGTGTTTTGGTCTTTTTTTTTTTTTTTTTTATTTTTTTTACCCCTTAAAAGCGTTTTTACCTGACGGGTACTTTTTTCTTCAAAAAGATTTTTTGAGTCTTAAACACACCTAAATAAGAGACGTTATCATGGAATCACACGAATGATTCATGTCAAAATTCAATTTCACCTCAATCACTAGTTAGGTCGTTGACCAAAATGGATGATTAAAATTCAATAATAATAAAGGAAAGATTGGAAAGCTCGTGTTCTTTGCATTTGTAATCACATGCAGCTTCACCAAAGCGGAAGCAAGCAAACTGAATATTTGGCCTTTATAAATCATCACATGCAGCTTCATCACCAAAGCGGAAGCAAGCAAACTGAATATTTGGCCTTTATAAATCATCACATGCAGCTTCACCAAAGCGGAAGCAAGCTCGTGTACGTTCTTCGCATTTCTGAAACTGAATATCTTGTTTCAGAATCTATCCATTTGAGTCCGCTAATAAAAGCATCGACTTCACAATCTTCAAAGTTTGACTCTAGTACTGCTACCTCAAATGGGTTTTTACCTTCACCATTTGCAGGTTTAGTAGAAGATTCAGCCCATAGTATGGATGGAGGTTATGAAAATACGCAAGAAGAGGCTGTCTAACAGCATTGTAAGCTCGGGATCTTTTCCGCTCTAATATAAAAGAGTCCTGCTATTTAGTTGCCAAGAGTCAGACAAATATCTGCCAAAGTCTGACGTGGCTTTATTTTTTTAAAAAAAAAATCGTAGAAATCTCTCTCTCTTCCCCCATTTGATATTTTTTTTGTTAGTTAAATTTTTATGAATTAATATTTAGTTTCTAATGCCTCAAAACTTGTTTTTGAATTTAAAACTAAAACCTATGGGTGAAAAGTTAACCATTTAAGGATGGTATCACCTAAAAGGGATTCAATCATTCTAAATTTGGTGCTAATGTCTCAAATTTGGTGCTAATATCTCAAATTTGAATCCCCTTTTAATGTTTATCTTTTTTAATTTTTTTTTTTTTAAAAAAAAGATTGTAAATGTCTGACGCCTAAGGCAGCCGTAAATCTCTACTCAATATAAAATAGATATTTAAAGAAGTTGTTTAATTCAAAACTTTCCAAAAATTTGCTTAGAAATCCGAAACCCATTTAGATACAAATTAATGCTGTCCAGGCCTAATTCTTGGACAGTCGTTGCTCTTCCTCTCACCTATCAAAAAAAAAAGTCGTTGCTCTTCATCTTTTTCTAAAATTTAATATAATGGTTGGATTGGAACGTAAAGTTGAACAAATTAGAACGTACAGTTGAACAAAAAGGCATTAATTAATTAATTGTGTGTAGCATTTCCAAGAGGAAACTGTGTATCTTTTATTTGTAGTTATTGATCATTGATGTTTCTAAGGGGTAGCTCAATCGGTTGGGTCCACGCCTTATGAAGCGGAGATCACTAGTTCGAATCCTCCATCTTCTCTTGTGTTGACATGTCAAAAAAAAGTTATTGATCATTGATTTGGATGATATATTTTAGAACATATTTGTTAAAATATTAATTAAATGATTAAATTCATCATTTCTTATTAATTTAAGCACTTACATGTTACATATGAGATATATAGTAACTTAACAAAATCTTGCAAAGAGCATGTGGTTTTGACCCTCCAGCATAAACTAACTGAGTCAACCCTCGGTCCCTCATCCATGAGTTATAGAGAGGAGAGGTTGGCAATAGTGGGCATGTACGAAGATGCCATTTAAAATAATGTTACCATATCTTTGTCATTTCTTTATTCATTTTGAAATTTCCTTCCCCATGTATCTCATGGGTGAATATTACACATACGCGATAGGAGTAAAATATCACGTACGTATTTAGGGGTGCAAAGGCGGGCGGTTTCTAACCGCTAACCGCTATAACCGCTAACCGCCTAACCGTCTAACCGCCTAACCGCATTAACCGCTAACCGCCTAACCGCTATAACCGTCTAGCGGTTAGCGGTTATTGGGTCTACTAACCGTAACCGCTAACCGCTAACCGCCTTTTTATATAATATATTTTTATAATTATAATTATAAAAATATTTATACATATAACATAATCACTTGATAATTAAATCACAATTTTTTTAAAAAATAATTAAATCACAATTTGAGTATTAATATATTATCACTATAATTTATATGATTATATGATATAATCACTTGATCATTAAATCACAATTTTTTTTAAAAAAATAATTAAATCACAATTTGAGTATTAATATATTATCACTATAATTTATATGATTATATCACATGAGATTGATCATTAAATCATTTGATTATATAATAACAAATTATACATATATAATATGACATAACTCATAAGTATACCAATTCATACTAATACAACAATTAAATATCTAGAGATTTATTTCCAATGTATGTTATAAACTTATAAGTCTATATATGTTATAAGTCTATATAAGTCTACATATGTATATGAATAATATAAATGTATAATATCAATACTTAATCATATGATTCGATGACAATTCAAATACTTTATTCAAGACTTCAAGTGAATCATATTATTAATGTACAATGATGATGTGATTCGTATAGTATCAAATTAAGTAATTGACATTGGATTAAACAATGACCAATGTGTTACTTATAAACACATTTTAAGTATTAATGTATTATCATTATAATTTTAGTAATTTATATATTATCACTATAATTGATATGATTATATCACATGATGACTTGATCATTAAATCATATGATTATATAATAATAAATAATACATATATAATATGACATAACTCATAAGTCATAAGTCTACAAGTTAATCATATGATTCATGTACAATGATAATCACAATTGATTCAATTGAATTAAACAATATATTACTTATAACTACAAGTCTACAATTTAATTAAAGCATTATTAGATACTTTGCGAATTTAGGATTTAGGAGTTTGAACATTACCATTTACCATTAGATATTAAGTTCAATTAAAAAAAAAAAAGATTATAAGTAAATATGATAAGAATTTAAATAATTAATCATATGAATCATATGATGTAATTTAATGAGACTATATAATTATATAATATCAAATTAAGTAATTGACATTAGATTCAACAATGTGTTACTTATAATCACAATTGAAGTATTAATGTATTTTTTGAACATTTTTTAGAAAAAGAAATTTAACCATTTTTTGAACTTATTTTATATGCTTTGTGTTGAACTTTTTTTTTATATTTTTTTTTTATATGTTGTGACAGTTGTCTGAAATCTGAACTTTTTTTTGTATGTTGTGTTGATTTTTTTTTTTTTTTTTTAAAAAAAAAAAGTTAACCGGTTATGATTTAATATTTAAGAAATTTTTTTTAAAGTACAAGTAAATGTAAATTTTGGGTCAAATATTTTTGATTTTTCAATATGGGCTCTTTTTATAGCAATTGGGCCCAAGAAGATATTAAAAATACAAGAAAAAAAAATGAGGGTAAAAAAAAGCCCAAAAAAATAAGCCCAAAAAGCCCAAAAAAAAAGCCCAATTTTAAAAAAGCGGTTAGCGGGCGGTTATCTATTTCACTAACCGCTAACCGGCGGTTAACCGCTAACCGCTAACCGTTAAGCGGTTAGCGGTTGCGGTTAGTGAAATCTACTAACCGCTTAGGCGGTTACGGTTAGCGGTTATTGCCACTAACCGCTAACCGTAACCGCCTTTGCACCCCTATACGTATTTGCGTGTTCTTAATTTATTAAGTGTTCCAGGATCGATTTGTCATCATGATACTTATTGGTGTATGAATGAAATTTAATGAAAATTTGATTGATTTCATCAATTCTAGCTGCGAATTATTTTTGTAACGCTCAGGAAGGTTATCATTGCCAAGCATCATTTTTTTTGGAGACACACCGAATCATGATATAGATGTTAAAAAAGTGAATAATTATGAATTTAGCTCACAAAAATTTAACATATATAGATGGCTTGAAATTCTCATCATGTTGTGCATGTTTTCCGACATCATACATGCTACGTGTATTGGCTTATGTACACAAACTTGTGAAACTTTTTATTTGACGAAATATTTAATATTTAAATCTGACTTTTGCTTTGATATGACTACTCAACTGAAGAAAAAAAGGCAAATATATATATATATATATATATATGCACATGCTTCATTCCCTACATTATGTATCACTATAATTGTTACCATTATAATTTTAATAATATACATATATTATCCTATATATAGATTTAATGTCTAGATTATTGAACAACTATACATAAAACTTTCTGAAAAGTAAGACAATAAAATTGAGTAAATATGATGTACCTAAAGAAAACGAAAGAGGTTTAATTTAGATATCACACATAAGTTGTTACTTCAAATCAAAGGATATTGAAAAATATTTCAACTAACCTATAGGTACATAACAACATGAGACTCTCATGAAGAAGCATATGAAACTGAATATGAGATTCTCAAAAACATATAACTTATGAATTTTGTTATCAACAATAGTTGGAGTCATCTATACTGGTACTACAGAAGTAACATCAAATTAATATGAAGACAATACATTGATGGAAGGAAATAATCTTACCATTGACTGAGATTCAAGTTCCCCTCTTAATAATAGGTGCGTTACTCATCCTCTCAGAAATGGGAAGAGAGAGTGGAAAAAAGGAGTGTGTTTAAAGCGGAAAAATGGGGAGGGAGGGAGACAGAGAGAGACAGAGAGAGAAATAAGCAGAAAAGTCAAACAAAAACTCTGGAACCCTACTAAAAGACGAAAACAAATGACTTCAATTCCTTTATTCCTCACAACACCAGTTCTATGGGCAAACTAAGTAAGGGCCAAATCGTCATTTTAACACCAAAACAATGCATACCGAAATACTGTCTAGAAGGCAGTGCCAAAAGATGAAAGAAAACGAAATAAATTCATTTATTCCTAACTAATTGAATGGTTCAGTAAAATATGAAATGACAAAATCATAATTTGACACTATCAAAGAAAATGTCACTGTTTAACCGGAGGGCAAAATGGTAATTTAAATATAAAAGACAAAAATATCTAGACAACTTTTTAAATTCATTAGATTCAAGAAGGGCAAATTAGTAGTTTTGCAATCTAAAGAAATGTCAAAAGACAAAAATAACCTTATCTAACTAAATCATGATGAACAAAAAGTAAGGATAAAATAGTAAATTTAAAGTGCAAAAGAAAATATAAACCATAGAAGCCATAGAAGCCATGAGCTATTCATAAAAAAATAGAAGAAAAAAAAAACACAACAAAACAATAAAAAAGAAAAAGAGAATATATGATAATTATTGGAAGTAATAAAGCAAACTAGCTAGCTTGAAAGATTTCCCCCCAACCCAAGAGAATATCTACGGTATTTTTTTTAGTTGGCATTTCCCTTGGTACTTGTCCAACTCAGCCCAGGAAGGAAACCCAATCTCGCATCTCTTGTACGAAAATGCTACCCAATCTTGGTGTGCTTCGCTTGCATGCTTGTCCATATGTGAAAGTGTCATGATTGCTAGGTGCAT
>NC_081549.1:13666456-13676435 GCF_901000735.1 Corylus avellana
TTTCGGTTTTCAAAAATGAAGAACCGGGTACCATGGTTTCGGTTCCCAGTTTTAGCCAATAACTGGGAAACCGGGACCAGGTTTACACCCCTACCTCTGACCTCTTCTATGAGTGGTCAACCACTCCAATTGGTGGTCAAGGCACCCACTTTATTTTTTGATTTTTTTAAAATATTTTTATTATTTTGTTTTAAGTTTTTTTTTTTTTTTTTTTAAATTAAATTATGTGTATTTTTGAAAAATGTATTTAATTTCTTAAGGATTAACTAAGCCACTCATTTTTTAGTGGCTTAACTAATTCTGTGTGTATAGGACTAGTAGTCCCATGGTAGTGTGTTACCAAATAAAGGAATAACTATACATAGAATTAACTAGTCAATTTCAAGGGTTTATTTCGCAAATCAAACGGGGCTTTAGAGTTTTTTTGACACCCCTAGTCAATAGACCCACGGCCATGTTAGTGAATTTTTGTTTTTTGTTTTTTGTTTTTCCTTACAAAAAATGAGGGTATTTGGGCATTTTAACAAAAAAAAAAATAATAAAAAATGGTGAAATCAAAATGAAAAAAAATTCTTGGATACCGACATTACAAAAATTAAAAGTTTTATTATTGCAAAAGGTAAGTTTCCCTACTCTTTTTCTTTATTCCTTACTAATGTGGTAAATGGTAATCCTCCTTTCCAAAGATTTGAATTTTGCTTCTCATTTAAAAGGTTGGACTTTGGGAATTTGATTTTGAATATAGATATAGGTTCTTTTATAATCTGAAAAAAAAAGAAGAAAAAAGTAGCTTTACTTTAAAAAAAAAAAAAAAAAAATCTTAAACATTTGGTATTTTTCTAACAGTTTCATATAATCTCCTTATTTTTCTTCGCTAAGCACTATATAATACAAACAATTGATACAATTATTATTGAAAAGTAAAATGTATGATTATTTTTTTTTTATGCAATGGACGTGACACTGACATAAGATTAATATTAACCCTCTACTTGAGCACCTTGCTTGGGCAGGAGCCCCCTCTATCAGAAGCTCTACAATTTTTTTTTTCGATTTCTATTTTTTTGGTAAAAGATTGTAGAGGATCTCCATCTATTGCTGGTCGCTCAAATAATGATGTTACTTTCCACACTAACAAAATATAAAAAAGATAAAAAAAAAAAAAAAAAAAAGTCAAATCCATCCAATGCCAGTGTCACCTCCAATGCATAAAAACAAAAACATTTTAGTTCTCAATAATAATTGCATCAATTATTTGTATTATATATATGGCTTACTTGCTCAAGCAGGGTCCGGAGCACCTGCCCCTCCCCAAAAGGAATTCTTTAGGATCCTCAATTGTAGGAGATTTCGGTCCTACAATAAGAAGTCAGAAAAATATCCCCATATTGGTAGTGTATATGCGATTCTCTTAAAGTCTTAATGCATTGGATAAATGAGCCGAAATACATGTATGGTCGTATGTTCCGAAGCTTAAAAAATTATCAGAGGTTTCTTTTGTTCCCCTTTTATTTTTTTATAAATCTAAATCTTTACACCTTCATCACTGGGTATCGGTTGTACAGAGGAACAAAATGTGCGATACTAGGCCTATCGAACATCGGGTGAAAGTTTGATACCCTAAAATTTTTACACGATTTAACGGAAAATCCTAACAGATGGGAGACATTACAAAAAATTGAAAGTTTGATACCCTAAAATGAGAGTTTTTGAACTTTAAGAGGTAATTTATAAACGCGCAAAAGTTTAGTAGGACTTTGTGAAATTTTATATATATATAAATGAAAGAGCTCCAAAGTGAGCCACCTCTATCTTATTTTGATGTTATTGTTGATACAATTTCTTAAAAGGCTCTCGCATGTGATTGAGAAAATAGTATTATTATGGGTATTACAATTTTTACTATAAAATCATTTACAAACTACATAACAGTTTATAATTGGTAAAATGATTATTATTTATCCCAAAAATTTAAATTAATAGAAAGAGGTAAATTTAATTACTTAATCAATACTTTAACATTATCCCGGCCTCACGGGTGGGCTTAAACTCATTTTTAATAGGTTAGACTCAACACATAAAATATTTAATTTAAATGTGGTGATTTGATAGAGTCAATGTTCGATTTCATGACATTTGATTTTGATGCTATGTTAAATCACCAATTGCTTTAATCTTCTTATCAACTTAAACTTTTGGAATAAATGATAATTTAACGATATATATTATCATATGAGATAACGTAATAAAAAAAATTAATCTTTAATTAATAAAAACTGAAAAAAAAGACTAATTTTTCTTACCAAGTCATCCCGATTAACTAAGTAGCAAGCGTTTTTCATTCTAGAAGCATAAGATTTATGTGTAAGAAGGTTGTGTAAGCTTAAAAGAGAGATTCCTAGATTCATTTAACTCAAGTAGGCTTTTCATACATAATTTTGGTGGTCTTCGTGGTTGGCATTTAACACGTGATGGGGACTCAGAGATGGGCATAAGATGCGGGGGCCTACCAAAATCTTATCCAAAAAACAAATTGCTCTTTTTTGTCGGGGCATAATGATGTGGGATACATGGCATCATTTGATTGGACCAAAAATCATAGCGGATAGAAAGATTAGACAATAATATACATGCAGACAAAGCATGGCATGACCCTGCCACGATTCGCTGGCCTGCGGCCGGGGGTTACACCTTTTCGGCTCTCTCCCAACTACGGTGGTGGGTGCACCGCCCACTTTGCTAAGGAGGAAGAGTGCGCTACACTCTGTCATCTCATTTTAATTTGTTTCAATATTTTCAACAGGGAATCATGGAACAATTTTTAATACAGCCAATGGAAACCGTAAGAAATCAATAGGATTGATTTGACTTTAAGCGAAATGTTAGGGGTCAATAAAAAATTAATATTTCGATTCGAAAAATGATTGGTGTCAATATTTTACCTATATCATTTTACAAATCAACCATTAGATTTGTAAATTTATGTGAACTCCGTATAAGTTAATTGTGCCTCACAAATTTAATTGTTGTTTTATTAAATTTATGAAAAAAATATGAGCAAAATATTGATACTAATCATTTCTCACAAAATATGGTCCTTTTATTGATGCCAAGCCTTTTCCATATGAACAATTATATATTTATAGAGGTTTCTTTGAATTAAAAGCTAATTTGGTATGTAAGAAATACTAAGAGCATGTTTGAGATTGTATTTGAGAAATAGAGTTTTTAAGTACAAAAAAAGGCTTTTTGGCAAAGCTTCATTTTTAACCTTTTGCCAAAAGTGTGTTTTGGTCTTTTTTTTTTTTTTTTTTATTTTTTTTACCCCTTAAAAGCGTTTTTACCTGACGGGTACTTTTTTCTTCAAAAAGATTTTTTGAGTCTTAAACACACCTAAATAAGAGACGTTATCATGGAATCACACGAATGATTCATGTCAAAATTCAATTTCACCTCAATCACTAGTTAGGTCGTTGACCAAAATGGATGATTAAAATTCAATAATAATAAAGGAAAGATTGGAAAGCTCGTGTTCTTTGCATTTGTAATCACATGCAGCTTCACCAAAGCGGAAGCAAGCAAACTGAATATTTGGCCTTTATAAATCATCACATGCAGCTTCATCACCAAAGCGGAAGCAAGCAAACTGAATATTTGGCCTTTATAAATCATCACATGCAGCTTCACCAAAGCGGAAGCAAGCAAACTGAATATTTGGCCTTTATAAATCATCACATGCAGCTTCATCACCAAAGCGGAAGCAAGCAAACTGAATATTTGGCCTTTATAAATCATCACATGCAGCTTCACCAAAGCGGAAGCAAGCTCGTGTACGTTCTTCGCATTTCTGAAACTGAATATCTTGTTTCAGAATCTATCCATTTGAGTCCGCTAATAAAAGCATCGACTTCACAATCTTCAAAGTTTGACTCTAGTACTGCTACCTCAAATGGGTTTTTACCTTCACCATTTGCAGGTTTAGTAGAAGATTCAGCCCATAGTATGGATGGAGGTTATGAAAATACGCAAGAAGAGGCTGTCTAACAGCATTGTAAGCTCGGGATCTTTTCCGCTCTAATATAAAAGAGTCCTGCTATTTAGTTGCCAAGAGTCAGACAAATATCTGCCAAAGTCTGACGTGGCTTTATTTTTTTAAAAAAAAAATCGTAGAAATCTCTCTCTCTTCCCCCATTTGATATTTTTTTTGTTAGTTAAATTTTTATGAATTAATATTTAGTTTCTAATGCCTCAAAACTTGTTTTTGAATTTAAAACTAAAACCTATGGGTGAAAAGTTAACCATTTAAGGATGGTATCACCTAAAAGGGATTCAATCATTCTAAATTTGGTGCTAATGTCTCAAATTTGGTGCTAATATCTCAAATTTGAATCCCCTTTTAATGTTTATCTTTTTTAATTTTTTTTTTTTTAAAAAAAAGATTGTAAATGTCTGACGCCTAAGGCAGCCGTAAATCTCTACTCAATATAAAATAGATATTTAAAGAAGTTGTTTAATTCAAAACTTTCCAAAAATTTGCTTAGAAATCCGAAACCCATTTAGATACAAATTAATGCTGTCCAGGCCTAATTCTTGGACAGTCGTTGCTCTTCCTCTCACCTATCAAAAAAAAAAGTCGTTGCTCTTCATCTTTTTCTAAAATTTAATATAATGGTTGGATTGGAACGTAAAGTTGAACAAATTAGAACGTACAGTTGAACAAAAAGGCATTAATTAATTAATTGTGTGTAGCATTTCCAAGAGGAAACTGTGTATCTTTTATTTGTAGTTATTGATCATTGATGTTTCTAAGGGGTAGCTCAATCGGTTGGGTCCACGCCTTATGAAGCGGAGATCACTAGTTCGAATCCTCCATCTTCTCTTGTGTTGACATGTCAAAAAAAAGTTATTGATCATTGATTTGGATGATATATTTTAGAACATATTTGTTAAAATATTAATTAAATGATTAAATTCATCATTTCTTATTAATTTAAGCACTTACATGTTACATATGAGATATATAGTAACTTAACAAAATTTTGCAAAGAGCATGTGGTTTTGACCCTCCAGCATAAACTAACTGAGTCAACCCTCGGTCCCTCATCCATGAGTTATAGAGAGGAGAGGTTGGCAATAGTGGGCATGTACGAAGATGCCATTTAAAATAATGTTACCATATCTTTGTCATTTCTTTATTCATTTTGAAATTTCCTTCCCCATGTATCTCATGGGTGAATATTACACATACGCGATAGGAGTAAAATATCACGTACGTATTTGCGTGTTCTTAATTTATTAAGTGTTCCAGGATCGATTTGTCATCATGATACTTATTGGTGTATGAATGAAATTTAACGAAAATTTGATTGATTTCATCAATTCTAGCTGCGAATTATTTTTGTAACGCTCAGGAAGTTGATCATTGCCAAGCATCATTTTTTTGGAGACACACCGAATCATGATATAGATGTTAAAAAAGTGAATAATTATGAATTTAGCTCACAAAAATTTAACATATATAGATGGCTTGAAATTCTCATCATGTTGTGCATGTTTTCCGACATCATACATGCTACGTGTATTGGCTTATGTACACAAACTTGTGAAACTTTTTATTTGATGAAATATTTAATAATTAAATCTGACTTTTGCTTTGATATGACTACTCAACTGAAGAAAAAAAAGGCAAATATATATATATACTAGTTGGGATGGCACGTGAAATGCACATGCTTCATTCCCTACATTATGTATCACTATAATTGTTACCATTATAATTTTAATAATATACATATATTATCCTATATATAGATTTAATGTCTAGATTATTGAACAACTATACATAAAACTTTCTGAAAAGTAAGACAATAAAATTGAGTAAATATGATGTACCTAAAGAAAACGAAAGAGGTTTAATTTAGATATCACACATAAGTTGTTACTTCAAATCAAAGGATATTGAAAAATATTTCAACTAACCTATAGGTACATAACAACATGAGACTCTCATGAAGAAGCATATGAAACTGAATATGAGATTCTCAAAAACATATAACTTATGAATTTTGTTATCAACAATAGTTGGAGTCATCTATACTGGTACTACAGAAGTAACATCAAATTAATATGAAGACAATACATTGATGGAAGGAAATAATCTTACCATTGACTGAGATTCAAGTTCCCCTCTTAATAATAGGTGCGTTACTCATCCTCTCAGAAATGGGAAGAGAGAGTGGAAAAAAGGAGTGTGTTTAAAGCGGAAAAATGGGGAGGGAGGGAGACAGAGAGAGACAGAGAGAGAAATAAGCAGAAAAGTCAAACAAAAACTCTGGAACCCTACTAAAAGACGAAAACAAATGACTTCAATTCCTTTATTCCTCACAACACCAGTTCTATGGGCAAACTAAGTAAGGGCCAAATCGTCATTTTAACACCAAAACAATGCATACCGAAATACTGTCTAGAAGGCAGTGCCAAAAGATGAAAGAAAACGAAATAAATTCATTTATTCCTAACTAATTGAATGGTTCAGTAAAATATGAAATGACAAAATCATAATTTGACACTATCAAAGAAAATGTCACTGTTTAACCGGAGGGCAAAATGGTAATTTAAATATAAAAGACAAAAATATCTAGACAACTTTTTAAATTCATTAGATTCAGGAAGGGCAAATTAGTAGTTTTGCAATCTAAAGAAATGTCAAAAGACAAAAATAACCTTATCTAACTAAATCATGATGAACAAAAAGTAAGGATAAAATAGTAAATTTAAAGTGCAAAAGAAAAGTTACTATTTGGAAGTCATTCACACTTTTTATATATCTTTAAGTATATATATATATATAAACCATAGAAGCCATAGAAGCCATGAGCTATTCATAAAAAAATAGAAGAAAAAAAAAACACAACAAAACAATAAAAAAGAAAAAGAGAATATATGATAATTATTGGAAGTAATAAAGCAAACTAGCTAGCTTGAAAGATTTCCCCCCAACCCAAGAGAATATCTACGGTATTTTTTTCAGTTGGCATTTCCCTTGGTACTTGTCCAACTCAGCCCAGGAAGGAAACCCAATCTCGCATCTCTTGTACGAAAATGCTACCCAATCTTGGTGTGCTTCGCTTGCATGCTTGTCCATATGTGAAAGTGTCATGATTGCTAGGTGCATGCAGTGGGGACATCAGTACATACGGGCTCCGTAGGGCACCTCCTCTTGATACTTGTTTCTTTTGGTAGTCGGATCCACCTTGTGTCTGTCTGGGGTCTCCTTCATCCACTCCCATGGGTTTTTGCTTCTTTGGTGTAGTTTCATGCTTCTTTGGTGGTCGTTTATCTCCTCCCTGGGTATATATATATTTTTTGCAATGGTGGTTGGCAATAGTTACAAGAGCTCAAGAGACAATAATTCATTTTGATATAACTACTAGACTGAAACCGAAAAGCATATAAGCCAGGCATACGTCATTCATAAAAAAAAAAAAAAAAAAAAAAACACAACAAAAAAGAAAAAGAGAAAATATGATAATTATTGGAACTAATAAAGTGGACTAATTAGCTTGAAAGATTTCCCCCCAACCCAAGAGAATATCTATGGTATTTTTCTCATTGGGCATTTTTCCTGGTGCTTGTCCAACTCAGGCTGGGAAGGAAACCCAATCCCACATCTCTTGCACTAAAATCCCACCCAATCTTGGTGTGCTTCGCTTGTATGCTTGTCCATCTGTGAAGGTGTCATGGCGGCTAGGTGCATGTAGTGGGGACATCGGTACATACGGGGCTCCGTAGGGCACCTCTTCTTGATACTTGTTTCTTCCGGTAATTGGATCCACCTCTTGCCTGTCTAGGGTCTTCTCCATCCACTTAACTCCTATGGTTTTCTGCTTCTTTGGTGTAGTTTCATTCTTCTTTGGTGGTGGTGTATCTCCTCCCTAGGTATATTTGTTATTTTTTACAACCACAGTTGACAATAGTTACAAAAGCTCAAGAGACAATTGCTACAAGATTTCAAGAAACAATAATTACAAGATCTCAAGAGACAATGGTTACAAGATCTCAAAAAATAATAGTTATAAGAGCTCAAGTGACAAGAGTTATAAGAACTCAAATGACAAGAATTACAATTATGATTGTTAATGTAAAATTAAAAGAGACACGTAAACTGTTTCTTTATAAATAGAGTCTTATATATCATCAAATAATCAAGTGAAAAAGAAAAGATGTAGCCAAGAAAAGACTTTGATGTGTCGACGTAGGTCATAGGCCGAACCACATAAAATCTCAGTGTTTCATCTATTTTCTTTCTCTATTTAGATTAATTATTAGTTCTAATATGGTGTCAGAGATTCAAAAACTCAAGCGAGTATCGATCATGTGCCAACAATTGACATAAAATTGAAAGTAATTTCAAGTATTTTGTGTTTTTGGTTATTTGTTTATGTTTTTGTTTTGAAAAGGGAAGCAAAAAGAGAAGATCGAACAAAAGTGTTTCTATCCTACCATCTTTCCCCAATCAACACCCTTAATCATGACTATAGCCCCTAACTTAACTCCATGTGGAACTATAAGAATAATTGCTGCCACTTCAGTGCCATAACCTACCACTGACATGAAAGATCAACTGATGGTATTGACTTGTTACAATCTCTTTAATGCTTTCCTCTATAATCACTGAGAACAAGTTTTATGATTTATTTTATTATAATGGTTCGAACTTATTATTGTATTAAGATACCTACAATATCACAAATTAAAAACCCACGATATAAAGCTCTTTCTTTTTCTAGTTGTATGATATAAAGTCATGATTCACCTGAGAACTGATTAAACCCATTGGACCAATGGTTATGGATCATACGTCAACTCTTTTTATTGTTGTTGTTGTTTATTTATTTATTTATTTATTTATCTAGTTAGGATTTTAGTTTGTGTTTGTCTAATTAATTTTCTTTTTTACACCAGCAGCCCAAGTCAGTTTCTCATATATCTCTTGTTTTTGCTCAATATCTCAAATATCTTACCACCATACCAATGGCTAACCGCCCACACCAGCTCAAGTCCGCATCTCTAATATATAAACATACCCTTTCTATTATTATTATTTTTTTAATTTTTTTTTTAAAAAAATCAATTTTAAGAGCCTATTTGGGATTGTGACCGGGGAGCTTAAAGATATTTGAGATTGTGACCGGGAGCTTAAAGATTGTGTTAGAAAATTGTAAAAGATATTTTAAACAAATAGTTTGCATGATTAGTTTTTTTTTTTTTTTTTAATGTATAAGTATTTATTTGACTTTTTTTATTGTAAAAAAAGAGATTAAAATGCATCATTGAGACAAGCTTAAAAATAATTTTTGTTTAAAAAACTCTTTTTGGCTTTAAAAGCTTTTTTTCTTAACACAATCTCATACATACTATAAGTTGAATGACTTATATGCTAATTGATGGTTATAACCACCAAACTTATAAGCTCAATGGTAGTGCAGAATCTGCCTAGTGATATATCAATATATAGTGATCAGGTCGAGGTGTCTTAAATCTTTTTAGTTTTTGAAAATGTTGAGAGAGAGTGGGTGGGGGTTGGAGATTGAGGATAGAACCCAAGATCTGCCAGCCAATGACAACTTACTTTTGTTCAGCATATGATTTTACTATTATTATTACTTTTTTCATTCAAAGTATATAAAGGAAAATAGGAGAATCGAAGATTTAACCGTAAACATGCACATGATATTCAATGACAAAGAAAAAGTGTCACTGCAAATTTGTTTACTTTTCAACAACTCTATGTTTAAAATTGGATAATATATAAGAAAATTGTTCTTTTTATATTTTATGTCCATTTTCGTATGTCTCTTTTTCAAATTAATCATTAGATTTATAGGTCTTACAGATACAATGGTTAATTTGAAAAAGATGTACATATGAGATGCTTGTGAAGTACAAGTTCCTCGCCAAAAAATTGTCACCGACTCAC
>NC_081549.1:13676535-13715820 GCF_901000735.1 Corylus avellana
CTTACATATGAGATATATAGTAACTTAACAAAATTTTGCAAAGAGCATGTGGTTTTGACCCTCCAGCATAAACTAACTGAGTCAACCCTCGGTCCCTCATCCATGAGTTATAGAGAGGAGAGGTTGGCAATAGTGGGCATGTACGAAGATGCCATTTAAAATAATGTTACCATATCTTTGTCATTTCTTTATTCATTTTGAAATTTCCTTCCCCATGTATCTCATGGGTGAATATTACACATACGCGATAGGAGTAAAATATCACGTACGTATTTGCGTGTTCTTAATTTATTAAGTGTTCCAGGATCGATTTGTCATCATGATACTTATTGGTGTATGAATGAAATTTAACGAAAATTTGATTGATTTCATCAATTCTAGCTGCGAATTATTTTTGTAACGCTCAGGAAGTTGATCATTGCCAAGCATCATTTTTTTGGAGACACACCGAATCATGATATAGATGTTAAAAAAGTGAATAATTATGAATTTAGCTCACAAAAATTTAACATATATAGATGGCTTGAAATTCTCATCATGTTGTGCATGTTTTCCGACATCATACATGCTACGTGTATTGGCTTATGTACACAAACTTGTGAAACTTTTTATTTGACGAAATATTTAATATTTAAATCTGACTTTTGCTTTGATATGACTACTCAACTGAAGAAAAAAAGGCAAATATATATATATATATATATATATGCACATGCTTCATTCCCTACATTATGTATCACTATAATTGTTACCATTATAATTTTAATAATATACATATATTATCCTATATATAGATTTAATGTCTAGATTATTGAACAACTATACATAAAACTTTCTGAAAAGTAAGACAATAAAATTGAGTAAATATGATGTACCTAAAGAAAACGAAAGAGGTTTAATTTAGATATCACACATAAGTTGTTACTTCAAATCAAAGGATATTGAAAAATATTTCAACTAACCTATAGGTACATAACAACATGAGACTCTCATGAAGAAGCATATGAAACTGAATATGAGATTCTCAAAAACATATAACTTATGAATTTTGTTATCAACAATAGTTGGAGTCATCTATACTGGTACTACAGAAGTAACATCAAATTAATATGAAGACAATACATTGATGGAAGGAAATAATCTTACCATTGACTGAGATTCAAGTTCCCCTCTTAATAATAGGTGCGTTACTCATCCTCTCAGAAATGGGAAGAGAGAGTGGAAAAAAGGAGTGTGTTTAAAGCGGAAAAATGGGGAGGGAGGGAGACAGAGAGAGACAGAGAGAGAAATAAGCAGAAAAGTCAAACAAAAACTCTGGAACCCTGCTAAAAGACGAAAACAAATGACTTCAATTCCTTTATTCCTCACAACACCAATTCTATGGGCAAACTAAGTAAGGGCCAAATCGTCATTTTAACACCAAAACAATGCATACCGAAATACTGTCTAGAAGGCAGTGCCAAAAGATGAAAGAAAACGAAATAAATTCATTTATTCCTAACTAATTGAATGGTTCAGTAAAATATGAAATGACAAAATCATAATTTGACACTATCAAAGAAAATGTCACTGTTTAACCGGAGGGCAAAATGGTAATTTAAATATAAAAGACAAAAATATCTAGACAACTTTTTAAATTCATTAGATTCAGGAAGGGCAAATTAGTAGTTTTGCAATCTAAAGAAATGTCAAAAGACAAAAATAACCTTATCTAACTAAATCATGATGAACAAAAAGTAAGGATAAAATAGTAAATTTAAAGTGCAAAAGAAAAGTTACTATTTGGAAGTCATTCACACTTTTTATATATCTTTAAGTATATATATATATATAAACCATAGAAGCCATAGAAGCCATGAGCTATTCATAAAAAAATAGAAGAAAAAAAAAACACAACAAAACAATAAAAAAGAAAAAGAGAATATATGATAATTATTGGAAGTAATAAAGCAAACTAGCTAGCTTGAAAGATTTCCCCCCAACCCAAGAGAATATCTACGGTATTTTTTTCAGTTGGCATTTCCCTTGGTACTTGTCCAACTCAGCCCAGGAAGGAAACCCAATCTCGCATCTCTTGTACGAAAATGCTACCCAATCTTGGTGTGCTTCGCTTGCATGCTTGTCCATATGTGAAAGTGTCATGATTGCTAGGTGCATGCAGTGGGGACATCAGTACATACGGGCTCCGTAGGGCACCTCCTTTTGATACTTGTTTCTTTTGGTAGTCGGATCCACCTTGTGTCTGTCTGGGGTCTCCTTCATCCACTCCCATGGGTTTTTGCTTCTTTGGTGTAGTTTCATGCTTCTTTGGTGGTCGTTTATCTCCTCCCTGGGTATATATATATTTTTTGCAATGATGGTTGGCAATAGTTACAAGAGCTCAAGAGACAATAATTCATTTTGATATAACTACTCGACTGAAACCGAAAAGCATATAAGCTAGGCATACGTCATTCATAAAAAAAAAAAAAAAAAAAAACACAACAAAAAAGAAAAAGAGAAAATATGATAATTATTGGAGCTAATAAAGTGGACTAATTAGCTTGAAAGATTTCCCCCAACCCAAGAGAATATCTATGGTATTTTTCTCATTGGGCATTTTTCCTGGTGCTTGTCCAACTCAGGCTGGGAAGGAAACCCAATCCCACATCTCTTGCACTAAAATCCCACCCAATCTTGGTGTGCTTCGCTTGTATGCTTGTCCATCTGTGAAGGTGTCATGGCGGCTAGGTGCATGTAGTGGGGACATCGGTACATACGGGGCTCCGTAGGGCACCTCTTCTTGATACTTGTTTCTTCCGGTAATTGGATCCACCTCTTGCCTGTCTAGGGTCTTCTCCATCCACTTAACTCCTATGGTTTTCTGCTTCTTTGGTGTAGTTTCATTCTTCTTTGGTGGTGGTGTATCTCCTCCCTAGGTATATTTGTTATTTTTTACAACCACAGTTGACAATAGTTACAAAAGCTCAAGAGACAATTGCTACAAGATTTCAAGAAACAATAATTACAAGATCTCAAGAGACAATGGTTACAAGATCTCAAAAAATAATAGTTATAAGAGCTCAAGTGACAAGAGTTATAAGAACTCAAATGACAAGAATTACAATTATGATTGTTAATGTAAAATTAAAAGAGACACGTAAACTGTTTCTTTATAAATAGAGTCTTATATATCATCAAATAATCAAGTGAAAAAGAAAAGATGTAGCCAAGAAAAGACTTTGATGTGTCGACGTAGGTCATAGGCCGAACCACATAAAATCTCAGTGTTTCATCTATTTTCTTTCTCTATTTAGATTAATTATTAGTTCTAATATGGTGTCAGAGATTCAAAAACTCAAGCGAGTATCGATCATGTGCCAACAATTGACATAAAATTGAAAGTAATTTCAAGTATTTTGTGTTTTTGGTTATTTGTTTATGTTTTTGTTTTGAAAAGGGAAGCAAAAAGAGAAGATCGAACAAAAGTGTTTCTATCCTACCATCTTTCCCCAATCAACACCCTTAATCATGACTATAGCCCCTAACTTAACTCCATGTGGAACTATAAGAATAATTGCTGCCACTTCAGTGCCATAACCTACCACTGACATGAAAGATCAACTGATGGTATTGACTTGTTACAATCTCTT
Source organism: Corylus avellana (assembly GCF_901000735.1). Lineage (NCBI taxonomy): Eukaryota > Viridiplantae > Streptophyta > Magnoliopsida > Fagales > Betulaceae > Corylus > Corylus avellana. The sequence goes on from NC_081549.1 coordinate 13,680,168, forward strand.
TAATGCTTTCCTCTATAATCACTGAGAACAAGTTTTATGATTTATTTTATTATAATGGTTCGAACTTATTATTGTATTAAGATACCTACAATATCACAAATTAAAAACCCACGATATAAAGCTCTTTCTTTTTCTAGTTGTATGATATAAAGTCATGATTCACCTGAGAACTGATTAAACCCATTGGACCAATGGTTATGGATCATACGTCAACTCTTTTTATTGTTGTTGTTGTTTATTTATTTATTTATTTATTTATCTAGTTAGGATTTTAGTTTGTGTTTGTCTAATTAATTTTCTTTTTTACACCAGCAGCCCAAGTCAGTTTCTCATATATCTCTTGTTTTTGCTCAATATCTCAAATATCTTACCACCATACCAATGGCTAACCGCCCACACCAGCTCAAGTCCGCATCTCTAATATATAAACATACCCTTTCTATTATTATTATTTTTTTAATTTAAAAAAAAAATCAATTTTAAGAGCCTATTTGGGATTGTGACCGGGGAGCTTAAAGATATTTGAGATTGTGACCGGGAGCTTAAAGATTGTGTTAGAAAATTGTAAAAGATATTTTAAACAAATAGTTTGCATGATTAGTTTTTTTTTTTTTTTTTAATGTATAAGTATTTATTTGACTTTTTTTATTGTAAAAAAAGAGATTAAAATGCATCATTGAGACAAGCTTAAAAATAATTTTTGTTTAAAAAACTCTTTTTGGCTTTAAAAGCTTTTTTTCTTAACACAATCTCATACATACTATAAGTTGAATGACTTATATGCTAATTGATGGTTATAACCACCAAACTTATAAGCTCAATGGTAGTGCAGAATCTGCCTAGTGATATATCAATATATAGTGATCAGGTCGAGGTGTCTTAAATCTTTTTAGTTTTTGAAAATGTTGAGAGAGAGTGGGTGGGGGTTGGAGATTGAGGATAGAACCCAAGATCTGCCAGCCAATGACAACTTACTTTTGTTCAGCATATGATTTTACTATTATTATTACTTTTTTCATTCAAAGTATATAAAGGAAAATAGGAGAATCGAAGATTTAACCGTAAACATGCACATGATATTCAATGACAAAGAAAAAGTGTCACTGCAAATTTGTTTACTTTTCAACAACTCTATGTTTAAAATTGGATAATATATAAGAAAATTGTTCTTTTTATATTTTATGTCCATTTTCGTATGTCTCTTTTTCAAATTAATCATTAGATTTATAGGTCTTACAGATACAATGGTTAATTTGAAAAAGATGTACATATGAGATGCTTGTGAAGTACAAGTTCCTCGCCAAAAAATTGTCACCGACTCACTGTTAACACAAATGACTACCTCCACGTAGGCCCTACAACTCTAATCTCTCAGCAAATGCATACGTGGGTTTTTACAGCTGCTTCTCTCTCTTCTCGAGAGAGAGAAGTTTCAATGGGCATCCTGAACAAACCCTTGCGTCGCAAAAGTTGATACGCTTTTGATGGCTTATCCTACAACAATTTTCCCATCCTCTTTTCAAGATGTTCATTCAGCATCTCCTGGCTAGTAATGCGACCACATCCCTAAATTGAAACACAAATACGAAAAGTTTAATTTTGATTAAGCTTAGATGACTAATACCTCGAGGGAAATATCCAAAGATTCAGTACTTGAGTCACCTCCCAATCTACTTCGACTCAAGTCCTACACATAAAAGTTCACAGCGATCAATAGTTTCATACATACAAATATAAGTACTTGCGCTTTTGGTTCTCAAAATGGAAAGAAAAATCAAAAAAAAAAAATAAAAAACTACCTTTATTTGAAGCTGGAAAGACTAGTTTTCTTCAATGATATGATCCAATACGAAAAGTTCATCACCCTAAAAACCACCATAATTAACAATAGGCACAAATAAAAAAAATACAAATTTTGGGAAGTTCTGTTGTGTATCATGCTAGATTGAATGACACTGATGCCAGTTATCGTTAGCATAATTAGTATCATTTTTATAATTAATATCATTATTATATGCAGGACCTTCAAAATTGAGACTAAAATCCTAGTAGGAAAAGGCTTTCCAACATCTCGCTTGCTCATTATTGAGGTGGGTATAGTGCAGTTTTATTAGATATTTTTCATTCCAAGACTTTTGCGTCATTAAGTAGATCTTACTATTGAATGTGATGCATTTGGCCCATATTCAGCTTTCTTAAAAATGAGAATTTTGGGTAGTATAACAAAATGCCTAATTTACAAAATATAAATAACGCCATCTAAATTGAGACAATGATGATTGGAATGCTTTATATTTGGATTTAGAAAATGGTAAAGAATTTTCTATTTTATACGGTCTGCAGTCTAGAAATTTAGGGTAGTTTGGTACAGTTTTGACAATTAATTATAGATGAAAATCATCAAAGCAAGACAGTGCAAAGAGAAGGTGATGTAAAAATACATATTTCAAGATAAACTATAGGTCATTAGCATACATATTGTTCACAAGTTATTTGGAAAAATTGCTACGTTTGTGGGGTCGTATTAAGACAATAGTTACAAGAGTTCAAGAGAAAATGGTTACAAGAGCTCAAGAGACAATGATTACAATTGCTCAAGAGACAATGGTTACAATATCTCAAGAGACAATGGTTACAAGAGCTCAAGAGACAAGAGTTACAACAACTCAAGTGACATGAGGTACAATTATGGTTGTTAATGTTGAAGTAAAATGGACATGTAACATTCATACTATTTCTCTATAAGTAAAGTCTTGTATACAATCAAATAATCAAGTGAAAAGAAAAGATATAGAAAAGAACAAGGAGTGATTACACAATTAAATTATCATTCGACAGCTCGCGTTTATTGAAATTCTTGTTCAAATCATCTGAGAAGGAACCCGTAAGAACAAGGAGTGTCTAACATTAGTTCTTCTTGAGTTGGGATTCTTTTTATATTTTATGTCCATTTCCGTATGTCTCTTTTTCAAATTAATTATTAGATTTATAGGTCTTACAGATACAATGGTTAATTTGAAAAAGATGTACATATGAGATGCTTGTGAAGTACGAGTTCCTTGCCAACAAATTGTCACCGACTCACTCTTAACACAAATGACTACCTCCTCGTAGGCCCTTCAACTCTAATCTCTCAGCAAATGTGTACTTGGGTTGTTACAGCTGCTTCTCTCTCTTCTCGAGAGAGAGAAGTTTCAATGGGCATCATGAACAAACCCTTGCGTCGCAAAAGTTGGTACGCTTTTGATGGCTTATCCTACAACAATTTTCCCATCCTCTTTTCAAGATGTTCATTCAGCATCTCCTGGCTAGTAATGCAACCACATCCCTAAATTGAAACACAAATACGAAAAGTTTAATTTTAATTAAGCTTAGATGACTAATACCTCGAGGAAATTATCCAAAGATTCAGTACTTGAGTCACCTCCCAATCTACTTCGACTCAGGTCCTACACATAAAAGTTCACAGCGATTAATTGTTTCATACATACAAATATAAGTACTTGCGCTTTTGGTTCTCAAAATGGAAAGAAAAATCAAAATAAAAAATAAAAAACTACCTTTATTTGAAGCTGGAAAGACTAGTTTTCTTCAATGATATGATCCAATACGAAAAGTTCATCACCCTAAAAACCACCATAATTAACAATAGGCACAAATAAAAAAAATACAAATTTTGGGAAGTTCTGTTGTGTATCATGCTAGATTGAATGACACTGATGCCAGTTATCGTTAGCATAATTAGTATCATTTTTATAATTAATATCATTATTATATGCAGGACCTTCAAAATTGAGACTAAAATCCTAGTAGGAAAAGGCTTTCCAACATCTCGCTTGCTCATTATTGAGGTGGGTATAGTGCAGTTTTATTAGATATTTTTCATTCCAAGACTTTTGCGTCATTAAGTAGATCTTACTATTGAATGTGATGCATTTGGCCCATATTCAGCTTTCTTAAAAATGAGAATTTTGGGTAGTATAACAAAATGCCTAATTTACAAAATATAAATAACGCCATCTAAATTGAGACAATGATGATTGGAATGCTTTATATTTGGATTTAGAAAATGGTAAAGAATTTTCTATTTTATACGGTCTGCAGTCTAGAAATTTAGGGTAGTTTGGTACAGTTTTGACAATTAATTATAGATGAAAATCATCAAAGCAAGACGGTGCAAAGAGAAGGTGATGTAAAAATACATATTTCAAGATAAACTATAGGTCATTAGCATACATATTGTTCACAAGTTATTTGGAAAAATTGCTAGGTTTGTGGGGTCGTATTAAGACAATAGTTACAAGAGTTCAAGAGAAAATAGTTACAAGAGCTCAAGAGACAATGATTACAATTGCTCAAGAGACAATGGTTACAATATCTCAAGAGACAATGGTTACAAGAGCTCAAGAGACAAGAGTTACAACAACTCAAGTGACATGAGGTACAATTATGGTTGTTAATGTTGAAGTAAAATAGACATGTAACATTCATACTATTTCTCTATAAGTAAAGTCTTGTATACAATCAAATAATCAAGTGAAAAGAAAAGATATAGACAAGAACAAGGAGTGATTACACAATTAAATTATCATTCGACAGCTCGCGTTTATTGAAATTCTTGTTCAAATCATCTGAGAAGGAACCCGTAAGAACAAGGAGTGTCCAACATTAGTTCTTCTTGAGTTGGGATTCTTTTTATATTTTATGTCCATTTCCGTATGTCTCTTTTTCAAATTAATTATTAGATTTATAGGTCTTACAGATACAATGGTTAATTTGAAAAAGATGTACATATGAGATGCTTGTGAAGTACGAGTTCCTTGCCAACAAATTGTCACCGACTCACTCTTAACACAAATGACTACCTCCTCGTAGGCCCTACAACTCTAATCTCTCAGCAAATGCGTACTTGGGTTGTTACAGCTGCTTCTCTCTCTTCTCGAGAGAGAGAAGTTTCAATGGGCATCATGAACAAACCCTTGCGTCGCAAAAGTTGGTACGCTTTTGATGGCTTATCCTATAACAATTTTCCCATCCTCTTTTCAAGATGTTCATTCAACATCTCCTGGCTAGTAATGCAACCACATCCCTAAATTGAAACACAAATACGAAAAATTTAATTTTGATTAAGCTTAGATGACTAATACCCCGAGGACAATATCTAAAGATTCAGTACTTGAGTCACCTCCCAATCTACTTCGACTCAAGTCCTTCACATAAAAGTTCACAGCGATCAATAGTCTCATACATACAAATATATGTACTTGCGCTTTTGGTTCTCAAAATGGAAAGAAAAATCAAAATAAAAAATAAAAAACTACCTTTATTTGAAGCTGGAAAGACTTGTTTTGTTCAATGATATGATCCAGTACAAAAAGTTCATCACCCTAAAAACCACCATAATTAACAATAGGTACAAATAAAAAATACAAATTTTGGGGAGTTCTGTTGTGTATCATGCTAGATTGAATGACACTAATGCTAGTTATAGTTAGCATAATTAGTATCATTGTTATATTCAGGACCTTCAAAATTGAGACTGAAATCCTAGCAAGAAAAGGCTTTCCAACATCTCGCTTGCGCATTGTTGAGGTGGGTATAGTGCAGTTTTTTTAGATATTTTTCATTCCAAGTCTTTTGCATCATTAAGTAGATCTTACTATTGAATGTGATGCATTTGGCCCATATTCAGCTTTCTTAAAAATGAGAACTCTGGGTAGTATAACAAAATGCCTAATTTTCAAAATATAAAAGACACCATCTAAATTGAGACAATGATGATTGGAATGCTATATATTTGGAATTAGCAAATGGTAAAGAATTTCTATTTTATATGGTCTACAGTCTAGAAATTCAAGGCAGTTTGATACAGTTTTGAAAATTAAATATAGATGAAAATCATCAGAGCAAGATGGTGCAAAGAAAAGGTGATGTAAAAATACATATTTCAAGATAAACTAGAGGTCATTAGCATACATATTGATCACAAGTCATTTGGAAAAACTGCTAGGTTTGTAGGGTAGTATTAAGACAATAATTACAAGAGTTCAAGATAAAATGGTTACAAGAGCTCAAGAGACAATGATTACAATTGCTCAAGAGACAATGGTTACAATATCTCAAGAGACAATGGTTACAAGAGCTCAAGAGACAAGAGTTGCAAGAACTCAAGTGACATGAGTTATAATTATGGTTGTTAATGTTGAAGTAAAATAGACATGTAACATTCATATTATTTCTCTATAAATAAAGTCTTGTATACAATCAAATAATCAAGTGAAATGAAAGATATAGCCAAGAACAAGGAGTGATTATAAAATCAAATAATCATTCGACAGCTCGCGTTTATTGAAATTCTTGTTCAAATCATCTGAGAAGGAACCCATAAGAACAAGGAGTGTCCAACATCAGTTCTTCTTGGGTTGGGATAAATCATTCATCTTTCATACTGGTAGCTCTTCAGTTTGGAGTATATGAATACTTGATTGCAATTACAAAGAGTGGAACCAACAGAGCAGAAAGGAAAGCGAAGTCAATTTCTAAAATAATAAATCAATGAAGGTAAGAAGACAATACACCATAGAGAACTCCAATGTGGGTGGGAGTTAAGCCACAGTTCAGATTCTATTACCCATTATATGTTGAACTACATTATATATAACGCACAAACACTAGAGCAACAACGTGGGCAGCCCACATTGTTATACTCTGTTTTGGTAGGAGTGGTTTTGTGGCCACGTTGTTCATACCAGCACGTTTAAGTCCAACTTCAACTTCGCAAACCAGAAGGTTTTGGCCGTGGGCTGTGGCAATTATGGCATGGAAGTATGCTTGGACCTCTGTAGACACAATACTATGATGTGAGTGTGGACTTGGGTTAAGACACGTCTTCTCCATTTCTTTAATTTTATTTTGTGTTCAACCTAGTGAAGACGTGGACTTGGTGTGGGTTGGGGGTATTTTAGGGAAGGAACCAGCATAAGTGATCACGTACAAGTCACATGATCACATCTCTGTTAGAGAAGATGGTTATGACTAACAGATAGGTTGAATTGAAAAAAATTTTAAATTTTGGTGGGGTGCATTGTAAAAATTGAAACATTGGGGGTCAAATTGAAAATCGGCTCAAACTTTGGGAGGTAAAGTGTAATTAACTATTTATATTAACTTCAAATTGATTTTGAATTAAAGTAAAGAATGTTTGAAGTAGCTGTCGATCTTGAGATTTTGAATGCAGTAGATAAATCCAAGTATAATGACTAAAATCATCCACAATTGTGAGAAAATAACTGTTGCCATTTATTGATTTAGTGGAAAAGGGACCCCAAATGTCACAATGGATCATATCAAAGATAGAACTAGATTTAGAGTTGCTATCAGGAAATGAAAGTTTGCACTGCCTAGCTAAAGGATAGATAATGCATTCACCATTGAGATTACATTCAATAGAAGGAACTATAGAATGTAACAAGCTTATTCTGGAATTTGAAATGTGACCTAAATGGTAATGCCATACATCAGCTGAAACATACTTGAAAGGAGTGGAAGCTGAACAATGGACAATTCATCCTGCAGCATTAGATGAAACAAACCACCATTTTCCTTACCCAATCCAATCGTCTTCCAACTGAGCAAGTTCTAAATACAGCAAAAACCAGCAAGGAAGGTTAAACAACACTTGATATTTCTAGTAAGCTTACTTGTAGAAATCAAATTGAAAGAGAATGAGGGAACACAAACAACATTTGTGAGAATGAAGGTTGTTGAAATTTTCACAGTGCCTATATGTGTTACTTTAACAAAGGATCCATTAGGCAATTTAACTTGTTTAGAGACTATAACAGTTATAGATGTAAAGAAGGTAATGGAGCTAACCATATGATCAGTTGCTCTAGTGTCAATACTCCAAGCACCAGTGTGACAAGGTTATGTAGATTATGTGTTTGTAAAACAGAGAAGATTGAATGCTGTGAATTCAAAGAAAAAATTAGGAGAATGTGTAGGTAAAGATTTACCTGCCATATTGGAAAAGATATGATCTTGAGTAGATGTGCTACCTGATTGAATTGCAAAAGAAGAAGTCTTTTGTGGCTGAATCAAAGCAAGTGGTGTAATACCCTGAATTTTTAAATCGTTTTAAAAAGAGTTTTAACGCCTTACTCAACAAGTTATTAGCCTTCTAAACAAGCCCTAAACAGAAACCCTAAAACCTTCTTTAATGGGCCCAAGCCCTTAGGGCCTTTTAGCAAGCAAAGGCCCAAGACCACCTTCACTAGAAGAGCGCTCGTCCAAGGGAACACGCCGAGCACTCGTCTGAACCTCACGCCACCCTTGTGAAATCGTACTCTAAACACTTTTTGGCCTTTTGTGAACAGTACACGAGCGCTCGACCGGGGACCACACAAGCGCTCGTTGACCATTTTTAGACCGCTGGTTTTTACTCGCACGTGCCACCTACAACTCTGACCCCTCTGAGCTACAGTACACGAGCGCTCGACACTGTAGTACATACGAGCGCTCACCCCTTTTTAGAAGTTTTCCTATTTTGCTCTCAGCTTCTTCCTAGGGGTGTCAACTCGGTTCGGTTTCCCAGTTTTTGGCCAAAACCGGAACCGGAACCGGGCTACCCCGGTTTGTTGAAACGAATCGAACCGGGACCCGTTAATCGGGGTCCTCCCGGCCGGTTTCGGTTTTATCCGGTCCGGTAACCGGTTTTTGAAAAAAATTAGTGTTTGGGGCTTATTTTAGGTATTGGGCCTAAAATAAACCCATTATTTTTTTTCATAAGTTAGCTCATTTTAAAAAAAAGTTATTAATCTTTTTGTCTAAATTAAAGAGACTTTATTGTGATTGTTCCAAATAATTAAAAAATAAGCCTAAAAATTCTAAAAAATCAATGTTTTTGCCTATATGAGCCTTAGAAATAAAAAAATCAAATTTTTTAAAATACCCTAAAGATCATTTTAAATTAGATACATAAAGAAAACATTAAAACAATAAAAAGTAAAAACAAGTATGTAAACAAACCAACATGCACAAGAAATAAATACCCCTTACTACAACAATTCAAAACCCAAAAAATAAAAAATAAAACAAGTATTTAAATAATCTACCAATCAAAAGAAATACACTCACAATAAAAATAGTTCACAAACATATTACAAAGACAATATATATATATATATATATATATAATATATATATATATATATATATATAAATAAGACCGGGTTCCGGTTTTCCGGTTTTTACGGGTGCCAAAACGGGGACGGGCAGGTCTGGTTTTGTTTAACCCGAGCCAGGTCCCGGTTTGGGATTTTCTCGGTTCCGATTTCCGGTCCCGGTTCCGGTTTCCCAGTTATTTTTGACACCCCTACTTCTTCCCCTATAAATACCCCATACCCCCATTCAACCTAGCCCTCAAAATGCCCTCTGGAGCCTTGGGGAAACTCTGCTACTTTGATATTTGAGAGTGTGTGAGCTTTGTGAGTGACTTGGGAGAAGGGAGGAGCACTCTTGAGAGACCTACTTGTTGAGGTAATCTCTACATCTTCTTGTTATTGTGTTGTTAAGTTTCTTCTTTTACAATAGCCTAAACGTTTTCTTGAAGTGATGATTTCTCCTTTCAATGTTTTAAGCATTTTAGTGCTAAGGCAAGCCTTTGCACCATTTCTTTGTTTAATAAAACTTATTTCAAAAGGTGTTTTCAAGAGACGCAGTTAGGAACACTTGTAATATGTTTTGGTGCTTAAAACAAAACTATTTCTTATGAATGTTTTCAAAGCTTTTAAACACCTCTTTGATTCTTGTGTTTTACTTGTTTTACTAAGAGCTCAGAAAGTAGGAATCAACCCATAGCTTAGATATGGGCCTAGAATGCATTTTAGGGGCTTTTGGCCGAATCCTAGGTCATTGGCCGAACGCTTGCCCTAGGAAACAAGCGCTCGATCAGAGGTCGGTTCATATGCCCCTTAGCCCCATAAATGTGTGCAAAGTCTTAGTATCTCTTTTTAGTTAGTTGGAACCTCGTAGAATTTTCTAGTATTGCTTATAACGATATGTCGTGTTTCGTTATCGTAGGGATTCGTGATGTCTGAGGACTCGAGCAAGCGTACGAGATAAGTAAACACTTACGAACACTTCCCTTAAAAATGTGGGATATGTCAGCTGACTGACCACGCGTATGATATGAGCATGTCTACTTTTTGTAATAACTTGGTAATTGCTTCAATAACTAGTTGATAAGATGTATCACATGACATAGGCACTGGTATGTGCGGAATAATGGCCATGTGCTTACTATATAAACTTCATTCTATGGTCAAATATGTGTGTTTTATATGGGCTTCGGATCCAATGGTTTTCGTGACCGGCGCAGCCATTCCCTAATGGTTGGTCACTACAGGACGAACATCATTAGTGGTGTGGGCCACCCGAGGTCGGACTCGGTCGTGCCACTAGTGGTGGACGGTAGTGTACAATGGCCAAGGCACCGACATTGTATTTGTAAAGATATAGGGAAAAGCGCTAGCCACATCTGTACTATTACTCCGAAAGGACAAGTCAATTTGGAGTTTCTCTAGAATTGATTATACAGCCCGGTTTCACCTAGTAACTAGGCAATGTGGGACTTAGCACCTATAGCTATCTTTATAAATCACCCACTCTATGTGGACTTCTTTTTATCTTCCCAATATGGGACTGGGTTGTTACAAACTTTACCTCTTAAGTTCCTGACATCCTCGTTAGGGCCATGTCATGCAGTGCTCTAATACCACATGACCTGGCATTACTAGGTGGCTCTGATACCACTTGTAATGACAGAGAGAAATGCGCTAACTACATCTACGCTATTACTCCAAAAGGACTAGTCAATTTGGAGTTTCCTTAGAATTCGTTATAAAGCTCAATTTTACCTAGTAACTAGGCAATGTGGGACTTAGCACCCATAACTATCTTTATAAACCACTCACTCTATGTAGGCTTCTTCTCATCTTCCCAATATAAGACCGGGGTGTTACAGTATTATAGGTCCCTTGGGACAGTGCTAACCATGCTGAGAAAGTGTAATATTTCATTATAAAGCTCAATTTCACCTAGTAACTAGGCAATGTGGGACTTAGCACCCATAACTATCTTTATAAACCACTCACTCTATGTAGGCTTCTTCTCATCTTCCCAATATAAGACCGGGGTGTTACAGTATTACAGGTCCCTCGGGACAGTGCTAACCATGCTGAGAAAGTGTAATATTTCGGGTAGACCATACATGAGAGTTATGACCTATAAACCATTAGTTTTTATGCATTAAAATACTTAGGTGCTTGCCACCGGGAGTACACCACCTTTTATCAAACCAAACAATATTTTCAAGGTGTATTAACGAAAACAACACATCTTTTAAATGTTTACCAAAACTGCACGTTTATTTCTGCTTAATAATGAGCTCATGTTATACTTATTTGTGAGGTTTACTTACTAAGTCGTTAGACTTACGCTGTTATTACCCTTTTAGGGAGCTTGTTACTAGGATACAGGAGTGGCGTGATTGCCACCGCAACTTTTATATTAAGATTCTTCATACAGTTCTCAGGTTTGCCTTTTATTATTGATTAGTTGCTCCATGTCTTTATTAGAGAAATATACTTGTACTGTAATGTTTATTGTTTTCTCAGATTTATTTCACCTTTATATGCATTAACTCTGATAAGGCTTAGAGGGGCGATTCCTCATTTAGACACCAGTTGGTTTAAATGGGGGTAATTGACCCTGCCAGATTGGCTAATGTCAGTTTTGGGGGTGTTACAAGTAGCTTCTTACACTGTTCTAGAGTAATGGATAAAGGAGGAATCTCTAAAAATTCTTGCACTTGATGATCGAGCAGAATGACTAGGAGAAGCAGCAATTATGGCTTTGTTGGTCTTATAACCAGGAGGATATCCATGCAACTTATAACACTTTTCAACTACATGTAGTCTCAATAGGCATAGCAATAGGAGAGAGCAACTTCTCTCTGCCTTTCCTCTTGGATGACCAATGAAAATACTTTGTTAATTCCAAGAAATGGATCAATTAAGAGAATCTGTCCTCTTATTTGAGAATAGGACTCATTCAATCCCATAAGAAATTGGAAAACATATTCCTTATGGTGAAAATATAGAAGGACTTTCAGACCACTACAACTGCATTATGGAATTGGACGAAAACTTGAAAGTTTATCCAAGAGACTTTTAAGTTGCGTGTAATAAGCACTTATAGAGTTTGCTCCTTGTGTAAGGACATATATGGCTTTCTGGAGTTGAAAAATCCTTGGACCATTGCTTTGAGAAAACCTTTCATGGAAATCCTTACACATCTTAGCCGCATTGTCAATGAAGACAATGCTATTTGCAATTTCTTTTGACACTAAATTAAGCAGCCAAGAAAGTAACATATTGTTGCATCGCACCCAACCATGCAGTGAAGGATCATTGGATGAAGGCTTCAGAATACTTCCATTGACAAATCCAAATTTGTTCTTGGCCACTAGTACCATCATCATGGATCGGCTCCAAGTGATGAAGTTATCACCATGGAGAGGATGTGATACGATTACAAATCCTGGATTGTCGCCATGATGAAGATAGAACGAAATTGATGAAGTATCAGATGGAGTGTTGTTCATCGAAGATTAAGCAGATTCAGGTGTAATTGTATAGAAACACATAATATGATAAATGAAGGAAATAAAGAAAGACACAAAGATTAAGGTGGATCGGCATATAGCCTACATTCACACACTAAAGCCTCAATAGGCTACATATTTCCTTGATTTATAATTTGAGTACATTGCTCTATTTATAGAGCTTTACATATGATTTGAAATATTTCAAATACAATCATATCCCTTAAATCAGGGTTAACAAATATTATCACAACCCCTTGATTTAGGAAATAGAAATCAATATTTATTACTAATGATTTATATCCTTAACATACACCCGCAAGATGAACGGTCCGTTAGCGATCGTTGATCTTGAACATCGAGTGGCTGGAGTTGATGGCGCTTGATTGAAAGATCGGCTCCTCTTGAACTTGAACTTCGGCAACTGTGGCCGAAATTTGAACATTAGTAACTTTTTGGCCAAAATCGGTTACTTTGACCGGAATTTTGACATCGGCAACTTTTGGCCGGAATTTTGACATCGGCAACTGTGGTCGGAATGAGCCAACTACGGGCCACAAGGGCCAAAACATCTGCCACTTTGGGCAATGGACCTCATAGATCGTTTTCTTCTCTGATACATGTTAAAATCAGAGAGAAACAATTAAAGGAGAAAAATGAAGTAAAGAAAATAAAAAATTGCAATCCAGGATCTAGCAATTGGCGTTAGCCTGTTTGCTCTGATACCATATAGAAACACATAATATGATAAATGAAGGAAATAGAGAAAGACACAAAGATTAAGGTGGATCGGTATATAGCCTACATCTACACACTAAAATCTCAATAGGCTATATATTTCCTTGATTTATAATTTGAGTACACTGCTTTATTTATAGAGCTTTACATATGATTTGAAATATTTCAAATACAATCATATCCCTTAAATCAGGGTAAATAAATATTATCACAATCCCTTGATTTAAGGAATAGAAATCAATATTTATTACCAATGATTTAATCCTTAACATATTACCAATGATTTCTATCCTTAACAAATTGTCACCATTGAATCAAGAGAATGTTTGAAGAATGAAAAGAAAGCTTTGAAGAAGCTTGAAGGGGGAGAGAAAGCTTGAAGAAGCTTTAATGGCAGAAAACTGTTTCAGGGAGCACGCGTGGCTCTGATACCATAAAAGGAAAGAGAAAGTAGAGAGAATTCTAACTTCTAACTTCCTTCTAACTATCTTAGCTAATCAACTAATAAGCCAACAACCTAAGTACCAAGTTTAACTAAATAACACAATTGTGATATAAAACATATATACTTGATAGAAAGGCACGTCAACTTCAAGGGCAGTGCCATTGAAACAGCAGGAAGAGGCATAGTTGGTGGTGGTTTGGAGAATGAAAGGCAAGTGAATTTCAAGGGTAGTGCCATTGAAACGGCAAGAAGAGGCATGGCAAGCGTGAGGTGAGCTAATGTAGCCCTTTATTATATAACATGAGAATGCAGCTCCCGCAGTGGTGAACAGATGTGGTTCAATCGCCCTCCAGGACCGCCCCTGTAGGGGAGAGCCCTTCATTATATAACATGAGAATATGCAGCCCCCGTAGTGGTGAAAGGATGTAGTTTAATCGCCCTCCAGAACCACCCTTGTAGTGGTGAGCTGGTGTGGTTCACCCTTGCACTGGTTTGCCCTCCTAGATCGTCCTTGAAGTGGTGCCATGGCTATCTCTTTGTCATTTCTATGACTACATAAACAGAAAGGTTGTAAAGACCAATACTAAGATTCCAGAAGAGGTTGATCATGCAATATATTGAAAAGAAGAACTAACAGAGCGATCGAATCATTCGGTGAGTTCTTCTTCCCTCTCTCTCTCTCTCTCACTTTCTCTCTCCCTTATCCTTCACCCCTTAAGCATTTCGGTATATTCCATTTAATAAAATTAGGGATTTCGACGGTGTTGAGGGAATGATTGTTGAGGTGCAATGTGAATTGCTCTTAAAACATGTTTTGTGTGGTGCGATTTTGAATGTCATAAAATGCCTCAACTTCTTTTACTAAACACTATTAGAAATATACAACTCTTAGATAAGAAGACCATTCAAGATTCAAGATATTCAAGATATATCTCATGATCAAATGACAAGTTCAAATACAAGATAACATTGTAGATAATTTACATTCAAATATTTCAATTGTATTTAGATATCTTATCTTGTAAAATGTTTAGCTTATATATATACGAAGCCTATACCAAGTTGATGGTAAGGCAACAAACATAAATTAAGAGATTTTATATGGTATTAGAACTTTTTTGACTTATGTCCATATTTTTTTTTTCTTCTTTCCGCAATTTTTTTTTTTTTTTTTTTGATGGCTTCTTCAACCCCACCACTTGTTACCTTCACTCACTTTAATCCTCTCAAATTATCCCGTGACAACTATAGCTACTGGCTCACACAAATCGTTCCTCAACTTAAAGGAGGAAACGTATTCGGCTATGTTGATGGCACCATCTGTGCTCCACCAAAGACACTATCCTCAACAAAAGATGGTATTGAAACCATATCTCAAAATCCTGCCTATCTAAACTGGTACATGCAAGACGAGCTGATTCTTGGAGCACTCACTTCTTCATTATCGGAAGAGATGCTCTCTCACATCACACGTTGTGGCACATCTCTGTTTGGCAAACACTCGAGACCTTATTTCAGTCTCACTCGAAGGCTCGAGCTTTTCAAGTTCACTACAAGTTGACCACTCTCAAGAAAGGAAATGATTCTATTGCTGATTACACACACTAGCTGCCATATCTAAACCACTCGCTAATACAAAATCTATGACTTTATGTTTGTTGCCTTACCTTCAACTTGGTATAGGCTTTGTGTATATATATAAGCTGAACAATTTACAAAATAAGATATCTAAATACAATTGAAATATTGGAATGTAAATTATCTACAATGTTATCTTGTATTTGAACTTGTCATTTGATCATGAGATATATCTTGAATATCTTGAATGGTCTTTTTATCCAAGAGTTGTATATCTCTAATTTTAATTGAATGCAAGTAATCAACTATGAAAAGCAACCATTTTAATGGAATGCAAGTAATCAACTACGAAACACTCCAATTGATAAAACATGACGTTTATGGTGTTGTTAAGGAGAAAGGTGATTTTTTTATGAAGTTTTGGCTAGTAATAAGAGCCTACCAGGATTTGGGCACATATTTGAATCACACATGAGAGACGACCGGAAGCCGTAGCTGAATGTTTGTAACCAAGTCATCAGTCAGAACATGTTCTGGTAGCTGAACATGTGTCTTTACCAAAGGCAGATCTTGTGTCACTTCAGCTAGATCGTTCGCCATCACTTTCCGTGATGCTTAGTTAAAGAGGAAGAATAGAGATTAGGATTTAGGGGAGAAAATACAGGCTTTGCGAATGGTTAAAAAGTAAGAATGGAAGGGAAATAGTTAGGGTTAGGGTCTTATGCATACATACATAAGAGGATTTTTTCTTTTCTTTTCTTTTTCTTAGTATACATCAGAAGCCGTAGAAGCCTTTGGAAGATTACATCACTTCAGCTTTTATTAATGCCATATATTTTTATTTTTTTAATATATAAATAAATAGATCAATTTGAAACCCAAATTTTGAATTTCAACAAAAGAGAACCATGCACCCCCAATTTTCATTCGCAAATTTTTAGTGTTAGGATGCATTGAGACGAATAAAATACTTTTTGCAGATTAAATACAGCAAGTGATATTTTCTCCACATAAAATACTGTTACTAACATAAAATATCGTTTTTCTACCTGATTTTACCTTTATAACTAGAAAATCCAATAAGAGATCCAATAAAAGAATAACTAGAAATGAGAACAAAGAAAAAAAATAAGTGATTGAAGTCAGCTGTACTTAAAGGTTTGGAGCCCTACATTTGTAATGTCTGAGACGTTTAATTAGAGTTTTAATGCATATTAAACAAGGTTAGAGCACTAACAGTAGCTTCCCTTTGATTTTCCTTAAGTTTAGGGTATAAAACTACTTTTCGCTTTCCTATGAAAATATATTTCACAAAAACTTCTCTTACATTTCCTTATACCATTAAAATATTATTTCTTTACAAAATACAAGTTCCTTATCTACCCTCACTTCTTGTATTTTTTATTTTTTATTTTTCACAAAATCCCACCACAATCCTCAATTAAAGACAAAAAGATGAAAGAGAAGAGAAGAAAAAAATGTTTATATTAAAATAATGTATAAGAAACCAAAACACTGTAGCAACTCATAATGGTTGATTAAATGTAGGGAATCTGATGTGGATAGGTTTTTGTGATTTTTTATGAAATTTTTTCTAAACGCAGGGTAATTGATGTGTTAGGACACCTTAGAGTTAAAGAAAATGTAATGTTTCAGAGTGGTGTCTAGAGATGGCATTGGTGTGCCCGGACAGCTTTGACAGGGGCACTCGTGTTCCCTACGTGTCTGGACGGATTTGCGGACCCGAAAAGCAGGGGGATTTGTGTTCCCTACATGTTCAGACAGATTTGTGGACACGAGAAGCAGTAGGTTTGTGTCCCCTTGGTGTTCAGACAAGGTGCAAATGCGTTCCCCTTGGTGTTCGGACATGGTGTAGACACGTTACCTACATGTCCGAACATGATGCGGACACGGAGGAAAAATTGCACTAGGTGTGTCTGGACATGTTACTAACGTGTCCAGACACAGTGAGGGTATAAATAGGCTGAAAGTGATTTTCAGCCAATTTTTCTCCCTTTTTCTCTCATTCACCCGAAATTCTCCCTTCTCTCATGTAAGGTTTGCATCCAAACCTTAGGTATTGAATTGTAGAAGTCTCCAAAGGCAAATCCGACTCCGGGAAGTAGTTTCTTGGCATTAGATTGTCCTTTCTACTTGTGAGCAGGATGAAAGCCACGTATAAAGTAATGGATCCAAAAGCTAGAGATAAACCACGTCATTCACACCTAATTAATATTCTGTGGTTGCCTCATGGCCCTCATGCCACCTTCTACTCTTTTGCTTTACTGTCACGTGGTACATGCTCTCTTGGCATTATTTTCTAACCTGATAAATCTAGAAAGGAGTGAAAAAGGTCGAGACAAACGAAGGAAACTCAATGCATAAACTGTTTTGAGATTATCTTTTGTCCAAACGTCATTGGCAGGTTTATCAATACGTGACCAAAACCATGCTTAATATTAAGAGCAAGGTTATTTAATAGACTATTTTATAACTGCCATACAACTTTATTTATATGAATATGTTAGAGACGTTTGACTCAATCGGTGAAATAGCATCTCTCCAAAAACAAATTACTGCTGAGTGAAAACTGTACATAAGTAAAACCATAATTATTGACACGGGCCTTTTCCACATGAAAGAGAATCTTTTGATACATTTGAAGCAGAAGTGATGTGGATGTGCATAATTATGATGCGTTTAAACTAATAAAGCGACAAAAAGTGCATACTGGTTTATCAGCAATCGTGGTCTACATTCTTATAGCTACAATCAGTGCTGATAAGTACAAGTTGCTTTGTGTTAATGCAACCTAAACTATAATCCCTTCATCTACTGCCATTCAACAAACAACAGCAATTTGAGATACAACAGGAGAAGAAGAAAAAGGCACGTTACAATAAATGAAGCCTCTTGTACTTTTTCTCTTTCTGTTTTCCACTTCATACCAGCAGTGCCTTTCATCAACATGTTTTACCATATCAGCCTTCTTGCCTAGGACTCCTACCACCACCATCAGAAAGCTGCACCCACAAGCTTCGACTTCTTTCCCCTCCATTTTCCCAGGTTTGCTGCCTTACACTTCTATCGTTTGTGTCACCGCCATCAGAAAATTGAGCCCACACGCTTCGACTCTTACCCCCTCCTCCACTGAATTCCTCCTCACATCCTGCCACCGTCTTTAGGAGTTCAGATTGCAGCAGCGGGCAGTTCTCCTTGAGATACTCAAAACCGTCCGAGCGCATAACGGCTGTATCGAACAAGGGCAATCAGAGAATAAGGATATGGTAAGCAAGAGTACAGGGGGGAAAACAAAAGGTTATACAAAATTAATGAAAACCTTAAGCTCCATTCTCGATTCCCATGTTTTCAATAACTTCAGGACCCCCTGAAGAGCAAAAGATTTTATAAACAGGATGTGCTGCAGTTGCTTAATCATGAATTCATGACACCATCATGTTCCAAGCTTGAGCAGTTTTCCAAATTTGAATGACTAGATTCAATGCTTATGAAACATAAAATATATCTAGTAAAGCACAAGTAATTATAAAGAGTAACCGCTGTATAAAACTCAAAATGGAAAAGGGACAAAGTTGCTGGTACTGGATAAGCAGTCAGAGCATTCAAAATAAATAAACTATCATTTCTTATGGTATTGATAAGCAACTCTCACACACCCCCATGGGACAATTTCCCCTCTTCTGAACTCAAAAGATTCACAATTTACCCAGAAAACTTTGTTGAAAATCTTCTGTCCAGGTATGGTGTGGGATAGAAATTAAAAGTAATTACAATCACATCCATGTCTCTCTGACCAATTAGGGTTAAATTTCATATTTCATGCAATACGTGCATCATATGGGAAAATTCATCAATCGCCACAAAACAAATATGAACATTTCATTTTACTCCAAACCATAGGAAGGTTTAGTGATGCTTTTCAAAAAGGACGGAAGGTAATTTGTAATTTTTCTCGACTAGTTTGCCCAATAAAATTTGGTAAAACATGGAGTCCAAGTATTTGGAGAAAACTGGAAGAATATAGATGCCATGCCCATCCAGATGAAAAGACAGGATCGAACCATGATATCATTCATTCTATGATGAAAACAAAATACAGATGTGAAACAATATGAATAAGTCAATTAAAAAACAAAAGGTGATAAATATAGCAAAAATAGTAATAGAGATACATCATTTTTTAAAATTTCATAGGGAAACGGCTCAAGAGGTCTTTGACGTATTACTTTTTATCAAATCGTTCCCTAATGTTTAAATTGATAAAATTTAAACCCCAAGGTTAGAACCGTTATCAAATAGGCCATTCCTTTAAATTTCTAACGGTGCTGCCACACCATACCCAATTAGAGGGCGACATGTGTCCCTCTTTAATATATATATATATAAGGGGTAGCTGAGACCACCCCCAAAAGTTTAGGGGTGGTTTGGTCACCCTCTCTGGCAAATATGAGGGTGGTCCGACCTCCCCTAACTTATTTATTTATTTTAGATTTATATTTATAATTTGTAATTTTCTTTTTCTTTTTATCATTTTTTTACTAAAGGGGATACATGCCACCTCTGATTGGGTATGGCATGGCAGCACCGTTAGAAATTTAACGGAAGGTGGATATAAAGATCTATTTGATAATAGTTCTAACCTTAGAGAGTAAATTGATAAAATTTAAACTTTAAGGAACGATTTGATAAAAAGTGATACCTCATGACATCTGAAGCATTTTTCCATATTTTAGAATTATATGAAGTATATAATCATGCAAGTAATCATAAATTTAAAAACAAGTCAATAAGTACATCGCAACCCCTTCCACTGTTTTTATTTACAATCATATTAAAATGATATACTAGAAAACGTCATCTTAATGTTGATGGTGAATCTGATACTTGTTCAAGGATGTTCTAGATGTTTTCTTGATAAGTAACAAATATCAATAAACGAAAAAAGGATGTTTTCTAGATGTTGATGGTGAATCTGACACTTGCTCAAGGATGTTCTAGATGTTTTCTTGCTCGTTTTTCTTTTTCTAGTTAGGTGATCCTTTTGTATACTCCCTATGTACTTTGGGGCGCCTTACGCTTTTAATAAGATTGGTTATTACTTATCAAAAAAAATCAATAAAAGAAAAAAGAAGAATCCTAATATATATGGAGGTTTACAAAGACATGAATAAAAAAAGAATCAAGATATAAATTACAAAGGTTAAGAAACTTGATAAATTAAAGGATAAGCCATTAGTAGCATGAACCAATGGAAGAGCAAACTTATAACATTTTCTTTTTCAATTAGTTGATAATATAATGCCTTCATATGTCCAAGTTCTTTGCTCTCACCAGATGCAAACAGAAGGCCAAAAAGGGACTGCATTTCATAACATACCATTTACATGTCTATTAAAATCACCCTTTCAATTGGTAAACAACTCCACAATCAACTTGAGGCATCATTCATGATACATTAAACAAGGTAAAAGCCAGTGACCAAAGCTTTTGCGCAATTTCGCATCGAAGAAAAAGATTATCCACCAACTATCCGCTTGTCTTACACATACAACATCAATCTACCATAATCTTGTTATGCATTCTTAGATTATCCACCATCAAAATTCCCCCAAGCTTTACCCACTATTGTCAAAACAAAAAAGACCACTTCTATTCGAGCTTTTAAATGTCAAATCTTTCGTCAAGAAAAAGCAGCTCCCAAACTTCCTCTATTTTTTTTCTTTTCTTTTTTTTGATATGTAATCGAAATATCATTAAAAGTAAAAGGCGCTTCCAAGTATACAGGAAGTATACAATAGAAGCCCCCTAGCTAGTCAGGACAAAAAGAACAAGAAAATCATAATAACTAATTACCAAAAAAGAAACAAAAGCAGCTGTCCAAAGATAAAATGTGTTGAAAAATAAAGAATTAATCTCCTCCAAAGTCCTCTCATGGTTTCCAAAACTTCTATCATTCGTTTCTTTCCATACGCACTACAAAAGGCACAAAGGCACCATCTTTCACATGGTAACACTCCAAATGTTGCCAGCAGTCCGCCAACAAACATACAAATCCACTATTCGTCTAGGCATGACCCAACACAACCCAAATCGACTGAAAAAACATTCGAAACATCCTTGTCATGACTTACGGTGCACTATAATGCCTCTAGGCCACATGGTGTTATTAGGCTAGTTATATACCATTTATCATGCCTCAGCAATGTGCTAACCACATATGTGCAATACTCCCAAAAGAACTAGCCAGTTTTACTAGATGTCTCCAAAGTCACAACATAAGAATGCACTAGCCCCAGTTGTGTGATACTCCTAGATAATTAGTCGCTATAGGACTCTCCTATATCGCCAATGTAACCTAGTTTCATCTAGTACACATCCTAATGTAAAACTTAGCTTATACCATGTAATCACAATTTACACAATCCAAGATATCACAAGACACGTTGCATTGCAATGCCCTTGCACCACATGGCATTGCTGGGTAAGCTTTAATACCATTTGTTATGACTACACTAGCCATATCTACACAATAACCCAAAAGACAAATCACAATTTCATTGTAATCTCTTACAAAACCTAGCACCTAGTATGCAACCTAGGTGGGATTTAGCATACACCCATATAATAACACCATAATTCAATCCAATCTAATATGGGGTATCACAGTATTCCCTACTCAAATTCTTAATTTTCACATTATGAACCAAATTGCATTGCAATGCCCCGCTCCACATGCTATTACTAGGTTGGTTATGATATCATTTGTCAAAGTTCATTGTAAATTGTAATCTATTACAAAACCTAGTGCACCTAGTACGCAACCAAGGTGGGATTTGATGCAACCTTAGGTTTTCTCATTTGTAACATATAAACCTAAGATCTATTTCTCCCATTCCCACCCCACTCATATGCTACCTTAGCCAAGGCCCATACGAATTCAATTAATAATTTGTTGATAGTGTTTTTCTTAAAAGGTCTTTTTCTTTTTGATAATGAGGAACCCTTGTGTGTGTGTGTATGTGGGGCACTCATTGTACCCGTCTAAGTAAACCTCGGACCCATGTAAAGCGCCCCCTCCACACAGACCGGGTAAAGCCGGTGGGCTAGTCCCAAATAATTGTTTGCACTCAAGGGGATTCGAACCTTAGAACCTCAAAGACCAATCTCAGATTGTTTGATTATGTAGGTTTTAAGTACACATCAACCATATCATATCAAGTGTGGTCAAGAAGAAAATATCATATGCAAACCTAACAAGCACCAATATTGATACACAAATATGAATACTATAAGATATGGACAAGGCAATACATCGACTCTTGAAATCTAAGATACGATCAACAGTGATTTCAATTGATAGATGTAGATTATGCACATTTTTTACTTAAAAGATGTATAACAAACATCAAATGGCATCAAATATGTATAAACAATAAATCTAATTTGGAAGATATAAATATCAGAAGAAAACATCATCGATTATCCATGTTTGACATTCAAAGAAATTTGACATTTTAAAAGGTTCTAGCTTTCTAAAACATGTACCTCTCAATTCTTTTGAGTACATCAACATTTTAAAATTAAATACATGACCTATAATTTACATTTGAAACCAATTATTGTTCAAAATGTTCAATTTTTTACCCCAAACATAACCTTATGGATCCATGCCATATCTGACCTAGATCCCTACCATATCCATGATCAAAATCAATTTTCTAATCTATAAATATGTAATCCAGTATATACTTGTTCTTTCCTGACTTTTATTTTATGTATGCAATAGTATCAGATACTGAAACAGTTGTCATGTTGAAGTATCTTTGTTTCCTATATGCAAACCATGGATGGGGAAATACGGGGAAATACTAGGAAACCAACAATCTATAAAAATACTGTACTTTGTTTAGCAAATTCTAACGACGTCCACATTGTTTGACATAAAATAGAAAACTTGAGCATGAAAAATAAGGCAGGAAAAACGTACCAACAAGGTTTTCAGCAGCAAATTTTAGGCAAACTGATTTCAGATCTGAAGCATGATAACGGTCAGCCAGGGCCAAAATATTGGCAACAGAATCTACAGATATATCCCTACAGAGTACTGACTCGCACATCAGTCTAAGTCTGGGCAAACTATATTTTTCAGACGCAGCTAACAACTTTGCAGCAAATGTGTCGGATAAAGATGGCATGCAAGATGAACTTGATGCCAAGAAATCCTCATCTTCAACAAGAGTATCTGTGTAGATGTATTGAAGCAAAGCCTGTTCAACAGACAGGCAAGAAACCGTTACAAAAAAGGACAAATAAATGGTAGCCTCTACCTGCCACAAAACCCTGAATGCTTCAAAACCATGCTGCGTTAATTTAAAGCAGAAAGGGGGAAGCAAAAAAGGGAAAACTATTCTTTGAAAAGGCTACCTTAAAAACCTTGGGTTCCATATCTGTAATAACTATTTCATGATTATCTTCATCCATCCCATTGAAAAATTCAGTTTCAAATACAGGAGAACGAGCAGCCAGTACCAGCTTGTGAGCATGAAACTTTTCCCCCGACACGTTAAAAGTAACGTCCGAACATTCCTCGTTCTCCAACAACATACCAAAATGTTCTCCAATATCAGATTCAGGGACATGTA
The DNA here is from genome assembly GCF_901000735.1 of Corylus avellana. NCBI lineage: Eukaryota > Viridiplantae > Streptophyta > Magnoliopsida > Fagales > Betulaceae > Corylus > Corylus avellana. The sequence continues at coordinate 13,704,256 of NC_081549.1, forward strand.
TGGAGTGTAATCTTGAACAATCTATTGCAGAAACCACAACACCAACAGTGCAATTTATTTTCAAGCAATCATCCTTGAGGAAAACTGATGATTCAAGCATATTCCGTCTGAAAAATCGTTTGTAGCCCCTAATAAACCCAAAAAGTAAAAGGTAGTTTAACTATAAAGCAGAAAATCTATAATAAAAGTTGAATAAGATTAAAGGATCACAAAATAGTTACTTTAGAAGCGAAGAAAATAGTTGAATAAAACAAAGAATACAAGAAAAAAAAAAAAAAAAGAAAGAAGAATACAAATCCCTTGTAGCAGTCAACAAGCTGTTATGTATGTTTACAACAGATTTGATATCCTTAATTAAAAAAACAAAAAATGTTTCAACGGATCTATGCTGGGTTAGAAAAAGGCAAATGCAGATCAGCAGATGCTAAACATATATCCTTTATTCCATGCTGCCAATTGCATGAGGTGATGAAATGCTGAAAATAACGTCTTTCTTTTTCAGATTTAAAAAGATTAAATCCATCATAAATATTGAAGCTTGATATTCCATATGAAATGATGAGAAACTATAAATCTGGCAAAAAGAGTTCATCACAAGAACTGGTTTTCTTCACTGCAACTAGAGTGAAATGGAGGAGAAAAGATGGATTCTTTACAACAAACATGGGATATCCGCTAAGACCAAATTTTAGAAGCTTTCTTATTAAGTGACTCTACTGATCCTAAAGCATGTCCGTTCTGCTAAATAAAGGTTAAAGACAGCCCCTCGAAAGAAAGTTCCATGTGAGGAAAGAAAATTACACTCTATAGAAGCTAAAGAGTACTAATCATAGTTTTCTTCTTATGCAATTTAATTAATTAAGTCATTACACCAATCCAAGTTTATTTATTTTGATGCTTTTCCAAGTCTATCTTAGCAAATTACTGGTTTGAGCTTTGCTTGTGAAAGCTGGTTGCACTCCAATATGCAGAGCTTGAAATCCTTAGTCCAGGATGCAGAGCTTTCCGGTCTCTCTATCAATTTTAGAGAAATTACAGAGTCTAAAATGAATTCAGAAATTTTTATAGGGTGAGATGATTGCAGAAGTGCCATGAAAAGCACATTTATAGCATTGTTCCCTTGGATGTTCAGGCATAAATTGAAGATAAAATGTCTACTTCTAGGATTTTATAGTTGGCAAACAAAATTGGAAAAAGAAATATGAAGGGCATGTTTTGGTTGTACCACCATTACTTAGGAATAATTATTCCCCTAAATTCTTCACAAAAAAAATTATTCCCCTAAAATCAGGAATAGCTATTCCTCTCAAAAAGGTAGAGAATAGGCATTCCCCCAAGAATGAGATATTATTTTTATAAGTAATGGTATTTTAGGAAAATTGGTTTTAATTCTTATTCCATTCTTCTTCTTTTTTTGTTGTCATTTCTATGTTGTCACCAAATGAATGAATAGAAATGGTCATTCCATTCCAGCTTCTTGTACTCATGGTAATACTCATTCCTATTCCTAGGTAATCATCATTCAAGTACACCAAACGTACCCTAATAGTAGATGAGAAATGCTAGGGGTACCAAAGCTTTTACCAAGAGATGAGTACTAAGATGATGTGGAGCTTATTCATTGGAAGAGCTTATACATTGGAAATGATTAAAACAATTAAAAAAGAGAAATGCTACGGGTACCAATGAATAAGCTACACATCATCTTGGTATCCATCTCTTGGTAAAAGATTTGGTACCTATAGCATTTCTCATAGTAGACAGTATAGTGGATTTCGTCATGCTGTCATGTGTTGTCATGTCCTTGACTCATTCAGCACAACATTTATAGACAACAACCCTGGTATGTAAGCAAAACAACCTAGTATACAAATAATTAGGAAGGAGAAGAAGAAGAAGCGATTTGTGGTTGCAAACTTATTGACTTAAATTGCCCCATTCTAGTGAAGTCCTTAAATAGGCCACAAATAATTAGGATACCCCTTTGCTTAGTTTACTAAATTGTCAGTACCTTTCTTTGGTATCTTATGCTGTGAGTTATAAGGAGGATTGCTTTCCAGTAACTCCCATACTAACCTAGCCATTAGGTGGTAGTCTATATGTTACATTGTTTTTCGAAAAAATATTATTTGCTTGTCAAAAGGAACACAAAGACAAATAATTTTAAAATATAGAACATTCTCAAAATTTAAAGTTATAAAATAAGTTTGACAGATTTGCCAAAGTGTGTCGATAAATACATTCCTAGTGTCAACCCCTAGGATGATCATGCATAAAGTGAATATGAAGTGTTTAACTCCAGTAGCTTATAGTTAGTGAGGAAGGTTGTAAAAAAAAAAAGTTGATAGTAAACAGCGGAAACTTTTTCATGTGTCCTATGTCCCTCTCCCTCATGATTCATAGGCAAAATACACATAAATGGCAAACATGCCCTGGTGTGAGCAAATCCAAACAATCTTCGGACCTTTAACATGGTACTTTATCTTTTAATTTTTTTTATAAGTAATTGAATTTTATTAAAAAGCGAAAGGGCATAACCCAAGTATACAGGCAGTATATAAGAGAGATACCTAATTAGAAAAAGAAAAAAAAGATCAAGAAATTTATTAAAGCTAGTAACATGAAGACACTCAAAGGCGGTTGTCCAATGGTATAGGGTTTTGAAATAAAGGCTTTTAGTTCCACCAACGTTTTCTCGCAATCCTCAAATAGATGATTCGAGTTACACATTTATTGATTTATATGACAACTGTTCTTGAAAATCCTTCTTTAATAGACCACAAATAGTTAGCAAGTCACTTTCTTTAGTGGATTCAAGTTGTTATTAGTTTGTTTAGGTGTGTTATGCTGTGAGTTATAATAGGAACTCTTTCTCAATGAACACAATAGCTCTTAGAATGTCTATAAATCACATAGTTTTTTCATAAATGTTTCTCTGCTTGTCAAAGGAATACAAATAAATAATTTTTCAGCATATTGGAATGCTCACAAATTCCAAAGTAAAAAAAATGGATTAAACTGGAATTCATTACTGATAATGGACCCCATGTTAATTAATAATCACTAAAAAATGGCATCAAGATATTGGTACAATTAACGTTCATTAGATACAGAGTTTACAACAATCCTGGTGATTTCCATGTGTCAAAGGTACACATATACACATACTATGATAAAACAAAACAATCACCTCCAAAAATCAACCAAAGCCTGAATTTCAAGCAATCCAAGACATCCACACCCAGAAGATATAGATTCATACTATTACTTCTATAATTCCACGTACTCAGACCAACCAAAATGTCTATGAACCAAAGGCTCTCGCACATTTCAAAAGCACCAACCACCGAAAAAATTTAAAATTCATTACAAAATTAACCACATATCATGTTTATCCTTTGATACACATTTCACACATGAGAACGAAAGCAAACAATCAATCAGTCACCAAAAGAAACTAATCAAACCTTCAAATGCTCATCATTCACAATGACCCCTATCAGAATATCATATAACTGACCACAACTGTACACATTAACAATTGCAAAAAAAAAGGGGGTTGAAAATATTATTTATTTTCAATTAAAATCACCATACCAGAAAAATTCACATACAAAAAAAAAAAAAAGAGAGAGACTACCCTATAAACTTCCTTAGTATATTCTACCTGAATACTCTAAATTGAACACAATCCAACAAAAACCCGAGACTTTTATATCATTCGAAACTCCGTTACCATACTCTGACTCAACACTAATAATCAAACCCACAAAATCCCAATCCTTCATAAGCACCAATACCACAAAGTGTGAAATATCCACTGAATATCCGAGATTTTTCAATCGAAAGAAGAAGAAAGGAAAAACTTACCACATGCTGCCTCTATACTTGAGGGTGTAGGGGCCGCTCTCGAGGGAGCGATCGAAATGGCTATGGACCTTGTGCTTGCCGGCGCCGCTCTGGTCAAGCAGAGTGAGCTCGAAGAGGGCGCGCACGTCGTTTCCCTCGCTGGCCAGCGCGATGAAGACGGAGACGTAGGTGGAGTTGTCCTCGGGGTTCTTGCCGTCCGGGTAGAAGTAGATAGCCCATTGGAACCCTCCGACCGTGAAGTTGTCGCTCGCGATGTGCTTCCCCACCCCGATCCCCTTTGCCAACGAGTACCCTCTTATCGTGAAATTGTGCGAGCCGTTCACCGTCTCCGTCACGGACCGCGAGCTGCTCGGCGAGCCCAGCCTGGGGCTCGAGGGCGAGGACGACAACATGCTTCTCTTTTCGTCTTTTGATCTTGTTTGGAGTGGTGGTCTTGGGAGATTTTTCCAGGGGGTTTTTCAGGAAAGTGCGAGGGAAAGTTTTCTTAAGATGCGATTGTGAAGAAAAGGTTTCTGGTGGAAGGAAGGGAAAGTACAAAATACTCTTCTCCCCGTCTATATCCGTTGTATATCTGAAGTTTGGTTACTGCAACTCCACACGGATGTTGACCAAGTCTTTGCCATCTTAGCACTAGCAGGAGGAGCTCCCAACCATTTTTTCAGGAATAAAACTACTTTTTAATTTTTTATAAAAAAATACTTCACAATAATTTTTTTAAATCTTTCTTATATCATTAAAATAATATGAGAAAAATATAAGAAAAGTCTTCAAAATTACCAAAATGTATAAAAAAATATCACTTATTTTTTATATTCCTATAATACTCTTATTCTTTTAATAAATAAAATAATTGTTAAAAATAAAAACAATCAAAAAAAAAAAATTAAACAACGATTTTTTATAATTTAGGCTAACTACATTAACTAATTATTTATTATTTATTTTTAAAAACTTTTTTTTTTTGTTTTTATTCACCAATTGGTTTTTTAAAAAAAATTGTTTAGGTTTTTTTTACAATTATTTTATTAGTTAAAAGAATATGAGTATTATAGGAATATAAAAAAATAAGTGCTCTTATACATTTTAGTAGTTTAGAGACTACTTTAATATATTTTGAACATTTGAGGGCTATAATTTGAAGAAATTTTTTTATATTTTTTCCAAATAATATTTATTTACTTTTACTTTTCTTTTTCTTTTTTTAATTCTAGAAAAAAAAAAAAGTGTATTTTCTCCCATCTCTCTCTTCTCCGTCTCACCTCTTCTCTCTCTCTCATCTCTTACTATGGTTCCCTCTTTCTCATCTCCTTCTCTGAATCTTTCTTCTTTATTAAAGTGTATTTTCTCCCCATCTCTCTCTTCTCCGTCTCACCTCTTCTCTCTCTCATTTCTGACTCTGGTTCCCTCTTTCTCATCTCCTTCTCTGAATCTTTCTTCTTTAGTTCTCATTCTCTCGCAGATCGGCGTCTTCACTCTCTCGTCCCCGTCTCTGAATCTCTCTCTTTCATCTCTGTCTCTTAATCTCGTCTCTGTTGATTTCTAGGTTCATGTTCTTTTTCTTTTTTTGGATGAATAAGCAACTTCATTGATCAAACAAAACCAAATACATAGAAAAACACCAAAACAATCCTGCCTTACAGACTAAGGCCCAGCTTCACAGAAGCCAAAACCAAACACACTAAAGAAAACACCAGCTGCAGAAAACATAGAGCATCAGAAACAAACTAACCAAACCGTTCAAACGCCTTATCAAAACATAACACCCCAACAAGAGAAACGTGCAGCAACTTGCATCAACAAAGCAGAGCTGCAGGCAAGTTCCATAAAGAACAAAGCACAATATTTTCCCTAGTTTTAGTGAACCTTGCTTTCCCAACTACTCTTCCACGAACTTCCCACAGAATTTACTTCAATATCTTCTCCTCTGAACTTTGGATGTCCTGCATGCCTAATTTCATTTTGAAACTCATTCCTTCGTCACAATCCCACTTGAGACATTTCATCAAGTCCAAGCTTCAGTTCTTCAATGTCTCAAAGAGCCATCTCATGATCAACTTTTCAAAAATCTATGCACACAAAGTCACAAATCTAGGAACTATGTTCCTAAGAAGATCCTTCAAAGCAAGCAATTGGGCTACTTGAGATGGCAAAACATCATTCTAGAGAGATCAAATTCTAAATAAGAAAGGGTGGAAGGGATTGATTGGATACTCAAATCATCGGAGAAATGTGTTATTTTCTCTTTTTTTCTTTTTTCTTTTTTAATTATAATTTCCGCACTTCATTTTTGAGTTCTTTTCCTTTTGTCATTTTATTTCTTGTTTCTGATAACAATTAATCTTTTGATGTTTGTTCCTATGAGAAAATATTGTTGTTAGTTTTTGACAGGTGTTTTGGTGTTTAAGTTTGGGGGACCCCTGGCCTTTTGCACACTTAGTTATTTCCTTACTTTTGGTAATGTATTTCTCCAATACACATTGAAGACAATGTGTAATTTAAGTTTAGGGGTATGGAAAGATACTCTATCTCTTTTTGTTTATATGTTTGTCTTTTTGTTATAAAAAAAATAAATAAATAAATAAAAATTTGCTATGTTGTTGTTAAGCATGAGTTAACTATAGATGTGGTTTGATTTTCATTGGCTTGTTTAACATTGTGAACACACCATCATGTCATTAGGAATTTATCTGAGTCGTTTTACTCATTTTTTTTGGGCTAGAGAGACTTCACATGTTTGAAGTTGATCACCACGAGCACATTAGCATAGAGTCTGTGAGGTATGAAATTTAAACTAAATCATGTGTATCTTGAGATTTGTTGATGGTTTGTTAATGAATAACCTTAGCTTGAAAATAAAATTTTTTTTTTTAAAAAAAAAAATCATTTTGAGTTTCTCATTAAGTAATCGAACCTCTTGCCTCATTAAGCACTAAGTGTTCGCATAAAAATGTGTGAAATTCAAGTTAGTTAATTGTATGACTAGTTTGGCTTTGTAGCCTTTTTGACTTGAGTTATTAAGCTCTTAGGGATGTTTCTACATCTAGTGCCCTAAAACCATCTAATTTGGGAATCATTGGCCTAACATTCATTACATCGGTCAATTAGAAAGCTTAAGAGAGCTAAACATTGCACAGCCTACACCAAAAAAAAAAAAAATGCATATCTTGCCTTGGTTGTTTCATTTGATAGGGATTCCAACAAATTTTGAGGTATTTATCTTGAGAAAAAATTGAAGCCTCATGATTGTATGCTAATTTCATTTTGCATCTATCTGAGCATATGTTGTCTCAACTATCCATTTATGAGTTCTTTGATTTTGGATTCCCTAATGATTGTGATGATAGTGTTTGTCTTGTTAAGCTTGCTTATGAATGAGAACCATGCTTTGTGTGAAACTTTATTATTTTCAATGATATAGCACTGACAATGTTTGTGGGTATCATTCCTGTTAAACTCTCACGAGACTTCACTCGTCCTCTAGGGATGCCTAGGAGTTTAAAAGGTTTGTTGCATATGCTAAATACAATCGTCTCTCCCATGACAGCGGATTTATCTTTCTTGCTTTCATTTTGTTTTGCTAATAGACTAGCAAAATGTAAGTTTTGGGATATTTGATGTGTGCCAAATATTGCATATTTGGACCCCTTAATTTACATTAGTTAATCATTTAGCTGTGTTGTAATCTAATGTTTTGTGTTAGTTTTATGTTTTTAGTGTTTTTAGGTTGTTGAAGGAAAACTACACATTTAAAGTGAAAAATACGGAGTTTGGAAGAAAGCTGAAAAAAGTGCCATCAAAGTAGGATCGAGCGCATCATCCCACGCTTGAGCGCATGTGCGCTCGATCCCAAATGGGTCACACTCGAGCGAACCCACGTCCACAAGGAAGCCACAAGCGCCCAAGTGCCATGCCGCAAAGGAAGAGCTACATGCCCGAGTGCGATTGAGCACACTGGCCATGCGCTCGAGTGCACTCCTCTGCTAGATATGACCTTGTGTCATTTTTAGGGTTTTAAACCCTAGAAGCATATATAAATACAATGTTAAGCTTCAAGAAAAGGACGCCAGAGACCAAGGCCGAAATTCTCTACAGTTTTTCTCCCTTTAGTTTTAGTTTTCTTTAGGTTTAGATTTATTTTTCAATAATCATGAGGAGCTAAATTCTCAACTAAGGTTGAGGATGAAGCCCCACCAATGAAGAACAACACACTTTCATGTAAGTCAATATTATCTTATTTTATGAATTTTTAAGGTTTCAATAGTTTTGCTTTAATTCAATTATTGAAATTACTCTTAGATATCTATTGTGATTTCCAGATACATGTGATGATTTATGAGAGTTTCATGTAATTGTTTGCTTGGATCTTTATAAAAATAAAATTGGATATCTATTTGTGATTTGTCCAACGGATACAATTGATGATTTGGCTTAATCCGGATATCATTTATGATTTGTACAATGGATGGATACATTACATCTTTTAATTGATTTGTGAAGCATAGTAAGACTTACATAGGATTTATTTTTGAGAACTTTAGATTTTATTAATGAACATAGAATGTGTTGCTTCGACTTGGTGGGTATGGATTCCACAACTTTAGTATTTTATCTTTTGGTTATTGTTATTGTTATTTAGCTTATGTTTTTCATTTATTCAAAAAAATCAAAATCTTTTGGAACTAGGTTAGGATTTAATTAATTTAGATATATTTTATTTTCAAAAACACAATTCCCTGTGGATTCGATCTCGCATTTGCATAAACTATATTGCAAATGACTCGTGCACTTATGAGTAACATTAAAACTCACAACATCTATTCCTATAGTTTAAAAAGTCTTCCATTCCATACTCTCGTTTAAGAGAGATAACGATCCCTGAGTGTTGTACTGTAAGGGATGTAGGCTTGGAGATGAACCATGGAGTCAATTACTAGTTAATTGATTTCCACAGGGCGTTACAGTTGGTATCAGAGCCTTATACTCTGAAGACTACAGGATAGGAGGAAGGAAAGCCTAGGCAATGATCACACCAGAGAATAGGCTAGTTAGTTGTTAGGACTTAGTTCATAGGTTGGTTGCTTGGTTCTAACCGAGTCGGTTCTAATCCGATGGAACCCAACAACTGGACCTAACGCTCTAAAGATCGGGAATGTTGAGGGCGACATTCACCTAGAGCTTGTGGAAATTTCAGTCTACGAGGCAACACCCCTTGGGAGAGATCAAGTGATGGACGCAATTGGCCAGTTAGTGTCGGCTTTGGACCGAGATAGGGTGGCGAGGCAGCCAGCCGCAGGACTTGGTTGTTCTTTGAAGGACTTCTGTAGTCATCACTCTGATAGTTTTGATGGGACTGGTGATCATATCAGCGCGAAGAACTAGCTAAATGATATGGAGGAGCTGCTGATTATTATTGGGTGTATTGAGGAGCAGAAGGTGGTTTGTGCTGCTTATAAGTTGATTGGAGAGGCTAAGTGCTGGTGGCAAGACAAGAAGGTGGTACTTGTTGACATGGGTATGTCCAACAAGGATGATTTAACAATGGCCCAAGCTTCAGCTCAATTAAGTCCACAGGCTCAACAGAATGTAAAGGCCCAAATTGAAGAAATCCTAATGCAATCTAGAGAGTTCTAATAAACCTCGGGGCCATCCAATTATAATTATCCATCATTTCAAACACATGCCTAGGTCTAACTTGAAGTTCAGAATCTTATCTTTCCAACTAAAAAGGTTTCGGACCATTTGGAGTTGCACGCCGAAAGTTATGACCGTTTGAAGTGGGGTGGTCTGGCTTCTCGGGAATATACATTAAGGTGGTTGTTTGTGCCCTTATCTACTGTCCCACGAATTAATGATTGTTTTTTGCCATTATTACTTGTTTAACTTCATTAGATGCTTATCCTATGCTTAGAGGGTTTTTCTAAGCTTATATAATACTTGTGTGCGCAAGTGTGAGTCAGACTAGAGTATTGTGTTAAAAAACCAGCCTTTGGCTTTTGAGGGGAGAGTTTTCCTTGTATCTCTGTATCTCTTTGGTGTGAGCCTTAAAGTGGTGAGTGTTCTAGTTTTGTATCCCTTTGTTGTAATCCTTTGGATGGTGTGATATTCTATATCTCTTTGGTGTTATCTCTTGGGTGGTGAACTTCTATCTTTCATTTGAGTGTGAATTTGTGTACCTGTTTTCCATCTCCATTTTTGTCCGATATCACTCATTGCTAAGTTGGGATCGGACATTGCCATTACTTGGGCCATCTTCAAGCATGAGTTCAATTGGCATTTGTTTCTCAGAGTCGTGTAGGAGGAGATGGCATGAGAATTCATGGATTTGGTCCAAGGAAGGATGTCGGTGATCAAGTACACCGCAAAGTTTCTATAGCTGTCAAGGCTCGGCATCAGTGGCATAGCCACATGTAGGCCAGAGGTGGCCACGGCCCCCACAAGAAATACTAAAAAAAAAAAATTTGAGCACAAGTTCAGCTATTGACCACTCGTCCAGCTACATAGGGCCCCCACAAAGAATTTTTTTTTAAAAAAAATTTGAGCACTTGTCTTGAGCACACGATTAGCTACATAGGGCCCCTCCAAGTATTAAAAAATATATATACATATTGCTGGTCTGCTCCATCCTCCATGGCCCCACAAGTTATTAAAAAAAAAAAAAATTGTTTCTTTTCCCTCTTTCTCACGCACTTGCCTCTGAGTTCTCTCCCTTTCTCTTCTTCGTCTCTCTCCTTCAGTCCCTCTGGCTTTCAAACGCTCTCTCTCTCTCTCTCTTTCTCTCTGTCTCTCAGAGTCAGACAGACGAAGTCATCAGCTCTGCCTATGGGCCTCATACAAATCACTGCTTTTCAGCTCCTGCGACTAGGGCAGGCAATTTTGACACGACCCGCGAACCCGACACGAACACGACACGAAAAAATAGGTTTTGGGTTTGGGCTAATCAGGTTCGGGTCGTAATCGGGTCTACCGGATTAAGACCCAAAAATTTCGTGTCTGGCAGGTCGACCCGCCAGACACGATTACTGTGCGGGTCTAGCGGGTCGACCCGTCAGACCTGCATAGTATCCGGGCCTGGCGGGTCGACCCGCCAGACCTGATTTTTTTTTTTTTGATTTTTTTCTGCCTCGCGTGAGGAGAGTCAAACGACTCACTCACGTTTACACTTTACAGTTACTTTACCATTTTGATTTTTGAACAAAAAAATCTCTGTAACCTAACCCTCTGCCTCTGGTCCCTGACTCCCTCTCACTCGGTCTCTCACTCTCCCTCCGTCACCATCTCCCACTCGGCCACTCTCCCGATTCTCCCTCTCTCTCTCGGGTCTCCACTCTCCCTCCTCGTGGGCCTCCTCGCCGTTAGGAACATAGGCGTTAGCAAGAGCCAAGCCACCAGGCCATCCTCACGGACCTCACCGTCGCCGACTCGCCATCCTCACCGAGTCACTGTCGTCGTCAGCCACGTCTCCTCGCCGTCAGCCGCACCTCTCTGTCTCTGGTATGGCGGTATGTCTCTTACTCTCTCTAGTCTCTGACTCTCTATCTCTAGACTCTGATTTTTTTTTTTTTTTGTAAGTTTAGACTCTGATTTTGATTGTTTGAATTTTTGATATATATTCTAGACTCTGATTTTGAATCTTTGATTGTTTGAATTTTTGATATATATTTGTCTTTCAGGCAAATATGTGATATTATACGGTTT
>NC_081549.1:13715840-13762333 GCF_901000735.1 Corylus avellana
TTACCATTTTGATTTTTGAACTAAAAATCAGTCTCTCTGTAACGTAACCTAACCCTCTCCCTGACTCCCTCTCACTCGGTCTCTCCCTCTCCCTCCATCACCGACAGTCCGACTCACCGTCTCCCACTCGGCCACTCTTGACTCTCTCGATTCTCCCTCTCTCTCTCGGGTCTCCACAGCTCCACTCTCCCTCCTCCTCGTGGGCCTCCTCCGCTCCTCGCCGTTAGGAACTTAGGGGCCTTAGGCGTTAGCAAGAGCCAAGAACGGACCTCACCGTCGCCGACTCACCGTCCTCACCGAGTCACCGTCGCCGTCAGCCGCAGCTCTCTGTCTCTCGTATGGCGGTATGTCTCTTACTCTCTCTAGTCTCTGACTCTGATTTTTTTTTTTTTTGTAAGTTTAGATTCTGATTTTGATTGTTTGAATTTTTTATATATATTGTAGACTCTGATTTTGAATCTTGGATTGTTTGAATTTTTGATATATATTTGTCTTTCAAGCAATTATGTGATATTATACGGTTTAGGGTTTATACCTTAATGGCTTAATTACATTTTTTTACTATATATTAGTGTACATAATTTTGCTAAATCATTGATTGAATTTGCATTGTTGAACAATTTATGGCAAATATGGCCAAAGCAATGATTTTTTTTAATTAAAAATAAAGATTTTAAAAACTTAAAACTGAAAATAAAATTGGGGGATTAAAAGTAGAATGGAACTTCATAAAGAGAGAGAGAGAGAGAGAGAGAAATAAAAAAGATATTTAGATTAACCGACAGTAAAATGACAGCAAAATAGAATGGGTGTTGTTGGATACTTGGATAATGCCCGCGGCGTGAGTGCTCTATAGCAAACAGACGCAATAGTAAAAAGTCTCCATTTGATATATATTCTAGACTCTGATTTTGATTGTTTGAATTTTTGATATATATTCTAGACTCTATTTTGTAATTAAGGTATAATATCACATAGTTGCTTACTTGCTTATTGCAAGATTTGGGTTGGATTATTTTATTTCACTTAGCTATATAGCTTTTAATTTATTCTTAAATATTCAATTTTTAGTTATATAGCATATAGTCATTAGTCATATACTTTAACAGTTTAACTAATGATTATGTAATTTATGTGTGTAGATGAATATTGAAGAAGTTGTTGAAGATGCATTCGACATTGATGACGATGTGATCGAATTACCGTCACTAGAAGGTGACTCTGTTTCTGTGGGGACTGGGAGTAACAAAAAGGGAAAGAAGCGGAGGAGGACCTCAACTGTTTGACAATATTATGATGTTGTTCCTAATGCTGATCCAAATGACCCGGAGGTATGGGCAAAATGCAAGACATGTGGTAATAAATACAAGGCTCGAAGTTCATATGGAACTGGGAATTTGAGAAAGCACATTCAAGTTTGTGGGGGGGGGCAAACACTCGTGATGTTGGGCAGATGCTCTTAGCTGGGAAAGCAGGATCTTTGTCAATAAATGGCTCTAAATTTGATCCTAAAATATATAGAGAATTGTTGGTTGCTTTGATTGTTAAGCATGATTTGCCCTTTTCATTTGTTGAATATGATGGTTTAAGACAATTACATCAATACTTGCGTGGTGATGTACCCTCTATATCTAGAAATACTGCTAAGGCAGATTTGGTTAAGATGCATATGAGGGATAAAGAAAAGATTAAATCTATGTTGCATGCTTGTCCTAGGAGGATTTGTTTAACATCTGATAAGTGGACGTCTTTGACAACCGATGGATATATGTGCCTTACTGCACATTTTATTAACAACGATTGGGTATTAACTAAAATGGTGTTAAACTTATCTTTTATACCCCCACCACATGATGGTGTTTCTTTGAAAAAAAAGATATATGATTTGCTACAAGAGTGGAGGATTGAGAACAAGATTTTTACTATAACATTGGACAATGCTTCTGCTAATGAACGTTGTGTTGACTTTTTAAAGCAAACACTGAACATTAAGAAAGCCCTTCTTTGTGAAGGTGAGTTCTTTCATATGCGTTGTTGTGCCCATATTCTTAACTTGATTGTGCAAGATGGACTAAAAGAAATTGATGATGCTATCGAAAAGGTTCGAGATAGCGTAAAGTATGTTAAGGGATCACAAGGGCGAAAACAAAAATTTCTTCATGCGGTAAATCAAATGTCATTGGACAGTCATAAGGGGTTAAAACAAGATGTGCCAACCAGATGGAATTCTACTTATCTTATGCTTGAGAGTGCTATTCATTATTGTAGTGCTTTTAGTTATTTGGCGATGATTGATTCAAACTATAAGCCGCATTGTCCTAGTGCACTTGAGTGGGAAAAGGTGGGTGATATCAGTAGTTTCTTAGCTTGCTTTTACGAAGCTACATGTGTTTTTTCTGGTATTAAGTATCCTACTGCTAACTTATACTTTCCCGTAGTTGCCATGATTTATTTATCCTTGAAGGAAGACCTTGTGAGTGAAGATGAGCATAAAAGATTAATGGCAACTCAAATGATCTCTAAATTTGAGAAATATTGGTTAGAATTCAGTGCAGTGTTGGCCTTAGCAGTTATATTAGATCCTCGTTACAAGCTTCATCTTGTAAATTATTACTATACGAAAATCTATGGAGTTATGGATTCTATACAATTCGAGAATGTTCGTGAGAAAATTAAGAACCTTTTTATGGAGTATAGTGCTTCTTCTAATACTTCAAGTTCAAGCTCCATAACTGCTCGGCGCTCCCAAGTACCTAGAGCAAAACTATCTTGGCAAAAGGTGAATAATATCATTAATTTCTTATCTTGTTAGTAACTTAGTATATATATATACTCAATTATCTATGTTTATATTCTCTTTGTTTCATGTAGGACTATTTAGCATTTGTTGGAGATGATATTAATTTTCAAAAGAATCAATTGGACATTTATTTGGAGGAGCTTAGGTCTGTGGATTTGGATGATACATTTGACATCCTTTCATTTTGGAAAGGAAATCAATTTCGCTATCCTAAAGTAGCTGCTATGGCTCGTGATGTTTTGAGTATTCATGTTTCTACTGTTGCTTCGGAATCCAATTTTAGTATTGGTGGACGTGTGATTGATCAATATAGGAGCTCACTCAAGCTTGATATTGCTGAGGCATTAGTTTGCACTAAAGATTGGTTATATGGAGATAAAGGTAATATTAGTTATTTTCATATTTAATTTCTTCGTTTACGTGTATTATTTTTTTTATTACACTATAATAAAATAATACTAATTCTTCTTATTTTATGATATAGAACTCACACAAATGAAGTTGGACTTGGATTGCAAAGAAGATGATGTTTTGACAATTTCTTGTGACATTCCAGATTCATCTGGAGCACAATCTATTAATATTTCTTAAACTGATCATATTTGTAGTGTTTTATAATTTATATCTTTGGACTTTGATTATATGGGTGAATCATGGATGCCTTCATGGATCCTTCAAGACTTCAAGTAGAGTGGCATAATAGACATTGGCCCATGGGAACCTAATTTGTATTTTGCAAGGAATTATGAATCTAATGTTGATGTAGTTTTGAGTTTTGTTTATTTATTTATTTATTATTTTGTTTTTGTTAGCTTTTTTTTTTTATTATTATTATCTTTTTCTTTATTGCTATGATGGAAATGTTGACACATTTTATTTTACCCCTCAATCTCATTCATATTTTGATTATTTTCAAATAGAAATTTTAGTTTTGTCCTTACTTAGACTTTATGCTTTATGAGGTATTGATGACTATAGATGTATGAAGGGAGCAATTTGATAGCAGAGCATGTCTTAAAGAGTGATTTGTTTAATTTTAAACATTAGGAATTGTTTTGATAAAAAGGTTAAATCTTAGGGACCTCTTCAATAATCAATATTTTTCCTATATTTTTTTGGCAAGAATTGGCTATTATGGCCATTTCGCCTACTGGTTTAGATTTGAATCTGTCTCGTTCTTAAAATTGAACCAATTTCCTAAAGGTGTAACATATTTTTGTAGGCTCTTGTCAAGTATTCTGGATGAACACAGTCTCCGGTCTTAATGCTTATTGCTATTCCTTAATAACAGATTTCAAGTTTCTTACAGGAAGAAGGATGTAAAGAAAATAAGAAATATAGAGAAGTTGATAATAAATTGAGGAATAATAAATTCTTGTTAAGAATTGTCAGACATCAATGATTGATTCTCATATAAAAAAGGTTTTAAACTAATTCTCATTTTGAGCTACTATTACTATATTACATACTTAGTTGTAGATTTACCATGTCTATAGTTATATAGATTCATGCTTTTGCTTAAAGTTCGCTATCCTTGGCTGTATTACATACTAAATAATAAGTGGATTATTTTAATAAATGAACTTACTTGTTTTAACTTTTAACTTTTAAGTTTAGGTGAAATTATGAGTTTAGTAATTTCTTTTGGAGTACAATTTGAATTTGTCAATTACGTTCACTTTCCAATTTTTTTTTTTTCTTATCCTTTATTAAAGCCTTTAATCTCTTGGAACTCAATTTTTTGCATTGACTATATAGATGTATTAGTATTATTAATTTATTATTACAATTTTGAATTTTTTTTTTAAAAAAAAGTTTTATAGTTTAGGGTAATCGGGTCGTGTCGGGTCGTGTCTACCCGATTAGACCTGGTTATCTTAAACGGGTAAAACGGGTCGTGTCGGGTTACCCGGTATTTTTGTGTCATAATCGTGTCAAACCCGATTACCCGTTCAGCTAAATGGGTCGTGTCTGGGTATAGGCTAATCGTGTAACGGGTACCCGCGGATCGTAATCGGGTCATGTTAGGTACCCATTTTACCACCCCTACCTGCGACTACGCCACGCATCTTATATGTGAAACCAAATCTCTGGTATATTCCCTCCATCCCATTTTAACGGCTCTGATTAAATCTTATATCTCTCTCCTTCCTTCTTCTTTGTTTTCCATTCTCATTTCTGATTTTATTTATTTATTTTTTTTTAAAAAAAAAAAAGAAATTTGTAATAAAAACTGTAATTCCTAAAAAATAATTATGAGTGCCTGTAAAATCCTTTTTCTTGTTTCTTATTCTTTGATTCACTTGTAAGTAAGATAATTTCACATAATATTAGCAAAAAGATCGAGGAAGGCATCTAAAGATTCAATTTTTTCTCCTTTTTCACAGAGACGCTCCAACTCCAACTCTAAGCCATAATCATTGATAAATTGCATTTCTAACTTATAAGAGTGAAGGTCTGAAGATCAGATATCAGGTGGGTTTTGCATCCTTTGTTCCCTTAAAAATTAGAATTGATTTAGGGTTAATTTTATGCATTAAATCTTGATTTTTTTTCCCTTGATGAAAGAAGAGCACCCAAAAATTGTTTATAATTTAAATGGGTGTCATACTGTTATGTCTTTTTAGGGCAGCAATGGAAGTCAGGAACTGATTATTGATTCAATCAGTCTGATTGGGGTTTGGCCCATTTGGGGACTTGGATTTTTACTAGCGACAACTGTGAGCCTGCGACACTAAGGTATTCCATAATCCCAAGAATCTAGTAACTTGTTTTTATTTTGGAAGTGTTATATTGATAATGTTCAAGCTGTTCAACTATTGTGTTATGACATTGTTTAGCAATTGAGAGAATGATACATGTTAGTGTATTGATTTTTTCTCCCTTAAGGCTTAATGGGTGTCATGTATGTTCAGGGCAGAAAATAGGTGGTCACTGGTCAGATTAACAAATTGGATTGGTTCCATTGGGAGATTGGATTTTTACAGGAAACATTGAGGTAGGTATCCCAAGAATCTGCTTAATTTGTTTTATTCTGATTCTTGAAAATGTTATATTGCTGCTGTGTTATGATATTGTTTAGCCTCTTTGGCTCTTTAGGCTTTGATCAAATTAAGAGAAAAAAAATGAATAATACATGTTAGTGGTACCCATTAATCATTATAAATAGACATCAATTTGATGTAGAACAATTAAATAATACGGCAAAAATTGTAGCATAACTGAAAGTCTGAAAACTTGAAACTGAGTGAAAATTGTTGTTGTGTTACTGTTTACCCTCTTTAGGCTTTGATCAAATTAAGAGAATAATACATGTTAGTGGTACTACCCATCATAAATAGTTGCATTTGTTCTATTATCGGTAATGTATATTGGTAATTCGATCGTCTATCTTACGGGGTTGTGATTTAACTTGTAAATTTTAGGTTCATGCATCATGTCAAAGTTTAAAACTATTGATTGGTTCTTTAAAAGGAAAGAAGCCGACATTTCGAAAAGTAATACACCGTTGGATCCTAATGCCGGAACTTCAAATCCCGATGAGCGTCATCTTAAATCTTCAAGGGTTGAAGATGAAGAACATCCTTGCGGAGAATCTCTAATTGCGGAGACACAAGAGGCTCATTTTAAAATATCCACACTTAATGTTGATGAAGTTGATGTTTCTTCTATAAAACGAGATCTAGGATTATGTCCTCCGATGTGGGACTATCCAGTCAATCAACGGGATGAAATAAGACGGGCTTATTTGAAACATGGTCCATATCAACTTATTCTTCGAAAGGAACAATATCCACTTTCTGGACCAGAAAGCACCCTCGTCGCTTTCAAGCTTCTTGGTTCACACAATTTTCAACTTGGCTTGAGTATTCTCGTTCTACGGATGCTGCATATTGTCTACCATGTTATCTTTTTTCTATGAAAGCACTTGGACGTCCTGGATGGGATGTATTTACTATAAAGGGGTTTAGAAGTTGGAAAAAGGTTCATGACGAAAAAAATTGTGTCTTTTTTACTCATATTGGGGAGGATCATTGTTCACCTCATAATAATGTTGTGAAATATTGTGAGGATTTGCCAAATCAAGCACAGCATATTGATAAAGTATTGAATGCACAAAGTACCAAACAAATTCTAAATAATCGACTTCGTGTAAAAACTTCTATTGATGTTGCTCGGTGGCTTACATTTCAAGGATGTCCTTTTAGAGGTCATGATGAGACTCCTGATTCAAAAAATTGAGGTAATTTTCTTGAGATGATTCAAATTTTGGCATCATATAATGAGAAAGTTGCAAGTGTTGTTTTGGAAAATGCTCCACAATCTACAAAGTATACTTCACATACAATTCAAAAGAAGATTTTGCATGTCATTGCAAGTAAAGTGCGAAATAAAATTCGTGAAGATATTGGAGACTCTAAATTTTGCATCATTGTTGATGAAGCACGAGATGAGTCTAAGAGAGAGCAAATGGCTTTTGTTTTGAGATTTGTTGACAAAGATGGTTTTATACAATAACGTTTATTTGATATAGTTCATGTTAAACACACATCAGCATTGATTCTAAGGAATGAAATATCTGATGTTCTCTCTCGTTATTGCCTTAATATTCAAAATATCCGTGGACAAGGATATGATGGTGCTAGTAACATGCGTGGTGAATGGAAATGATTGCAAGCATTATTTCTTAATGATTGTCCTCGTGCATACTATATTCATTGTTTTGCTCATCGATTACAATTAGCATTAGTTGCTGCATCTAGAGAGGTGGATTATATTCATGTGTTCTTCACAAATTTGAATTTTATTATCAATGTGGCCAGTTCTTCATGTAAACGTCATGATCTACTACAAGATGTTCATGCAACACAAATTGCACATATGCAAGCTATTAGTGAGCTTGAAACTGAAAAATGGGCTAACCAAATTGGCACTTTGAAACGAGCTGGTGATTCTCGTTGGGGTTCTCATTTTAATTCTATTTGTAGCATTATAAGGATGTTTGATGCTACTTGTACAATGCTTGAAGATGTTCAAAGAGAAGGAGGTACTTACTCTCAACGAGGAGATGCTAAGGCTACTTATAAAATGCTTACATCTTTCGAGTTCATATTTATTTTACATTTAATGAAGGAACTCATGGGCATTACTGATGTTCTTTGTCAAGTGTTGCAGCAAAAATCTCTAGACATTTTGAATGTTATTCATTCAGTTTCTATTGCAAAAAAACTTATCCAAAAGTTGAGAGATAATGGTTGGGATAATTTGCTTAAGAACATTGTCTCTTTCTGCAAGAAATCTGAAATTGACATTCCGGATTTGATTGCTCGTTATATTAAAGGTCGAGGTCGTAATCAAAAGAATTACATTACAGTGGAACATCATTATCATTTTGACATATTCAATACTACTATCGACTTTTAATTGCAAGAGTTTGATAGTAAGTTTGGTGAAAAGGCGATGAAACTTTTGATACTTAGCTCTGCTTTAGATCCAAAAGATGCTTATAAATCCTTTAAAATTGACGATATATGTATCCTTGTGGAGAAGTATTATCCTCTTGATCTTTTTGAGCAGGAGAAAATTAATTTGAGATATCAGTTGAGGTATTTTGAATTTGATGTCCGTACCGATCCGACATTACAAAATTTGTCTTCTATTGCAGAATTATGCCAAGGATTGGCAAAGACAGAAAAATCAAAGACATACTATCTTATTGATAGATTGATTCATCTTATTTTGATTCTTCCAGTATCTACAGCAACTACCGAACGAGCATTTTTAGCAATGAAAATTATTAAAACATGACTACGCAACAAAATGGAGGATGATTTTCTTGCAAATAATTTAGTTCTTTATATTGAAAGGGAAATTGCTGAGAGCTTCGATTTAGATTCGATACTTGATGATTGTGTACTTCTAAAAGACCATAAAGTGCAGTTCTAGACACTTTTTTGTATTTCTGTATTTTTGATATAGTGCCGACATGTTATATTTCTAATATATCAATTTGAGCACATATTTATGAACTTTTATAGATATTTTTTTTGTGATGCATATATTGCGTGAATTACCAAATTTTCAGTTTGAACAAAATTTTTAGGACTCAAAAAAAAAATTTTAGGACGCGAATTTTTTTTTTTACGGCCCCTACATTCTGAAACGTCTGGCTCCGCCACTGCTCAGCATGTACCTCATTCCGGATGAACCACACTGCCTGTGTAATCTCATGTTGTTACTCCATATCCCATTTTATTTCTCACTCCATCAATAACAGCACCCCAATTGATTTTAATAACACCATGAGAAGGTTTCTTCCAACTTGAGTCGCTAGCCACCTCTTGAGTCACAGGTTGTTGTTTTCTCCTCCTTTTTGCATTTTGAAATGCTTCCAACTGATCCATGGACTTACGGACCAACTCAATAGGAGAAGAGAATTTCCCCCAAAAAATAACCTCATTCCGTCTAAGCCATACATTCCTCATCATTATGTACCAATTGGAACTCCTTTGTCAGCCTTTCTTGAAGCAACTCAAGAATATTGAGAAAATTATCATCAGAGCTTGAGCATTTATGAAGCTTTGAAGAACCTTCTGACCAAACATCACGAGCAGAAGCACAACTCCATATAATATGGCTTGTAGTTTCCCTCTCCAATCCGCATATAGGGCACATAGGATCTTCAAGGATTCCCCTTTTCAAAAGATTAACCCTGGTAGGCAAAATATCATTTCCAGCTTGCCAAAGAAAATTCTTCACCACTCTTGGCATCTCAATTTTCCAAACCATCTTCCATTGCAAAGTACTTGCAACAATATTGGAACACCCTCCATAAACCTCCTCCTGAATTTCTTTTGCCATATGGTATGCGCTCTTCACAGTAAATTCTCCATTTCTTGTGCCCACCCAAACTCTTCTATCTATTTGCCTTTGCGAACATATTGCCATACTACATATTACTGTCACCTCCTCCATCAAGAAAATACTTTGGATCAATGGTATATTCCACCATTGTGTAGAGCCATCTATAAGCGCACCCACTTTATCCTCCATATCCAAAATCTGGGAAGGGAATTGAATAGACTCCGTTGATGGACAAGGAATCCACCTGTCACCCCAAATTTTGATAGATTGTCCGTTCCCAACCCTCCACACCAAACCTCTGAAAGCTTCTTTGCATTTCAAATACTCCTCCACACATATGAGAGCCTATTCCCCACATTTGAGGTGCGAAAAGCTCCCCCCTTATAGTATTTTTCCTCAAACACTTTAACCACTAGAGAATCCGGATTTTGTAGAATCCTCCACCCTTGTTTTGCAAGTAATGCCATATTGAAGCATTCTAAACCTCTATAACCCATTCCACCCTTTGCCTTGGCCTTCCCCATCTTCTTGGTGTTTTGAAAGCATTTCTTTTCATTTTCTGGACAATAATCAAATAAATTTGTGTTTTACTTTGCTTTCAAAAGCAAAAAATAAAAAAATTATTTGAGTAAATCATTATAATTTAATTTCAAGATTTAAACACATTTTTCTTTCAACCACCTTAATTCGCATATATACGTAAAAGAAACTACAGTTAGAGTAGAAATAAAATATAATATATAAATTTGAACAAACAATTGGAAACTGAAGAACAAAACCATAAGAAATAAAGACAAACAAACGAAAAATGAAAAATACTCATATAATAAAAATATATATCTTTTTTTGTATACTTTCTTTCGCTACAACATGGGAAACAGATATACCAATGAATAAGCTCAACATCATATTAGTACTCATCTCTTAGTAAAAGAGTTAGTACCCTTAGCATTTCTAAAAAAAAATACATTGGCGTTGCGTTTGAAGACCGCCGCCGATTGCTTGATGTCACTCCTTAGCAATAGAATCACGGCGCTAAAACCGGCCACCGTGAGTATGAAATTTGTTAACACCATTTGGTTGTACTTTTGGTTCCGAGCCGAAGAGAAAGGCCCAAATCAGTGTTAAAAATTACCCCCTTTCAATTGTGCAGCAAGCCAAAAAGAACAAACAGAGAATTACAAAACCCAAAAACAGAGAGAGGGAGAGATAGAGAACATGTGTTAGAGAAAGAACAGGAAAATAGAGAAGAAGAATAAAGGGAGGGAGATAGAACGTCAGTTAGAAAGAGAAGTAAGAGACGGAGGAGAAGAAAAAACCTATGGATAATAATAATTACAAAGATTATAGTAATTTAGTTTGGGTGCACATGTGTTTGTTGAATGGACTCAGAGATAGAGTACTTGGCTTGGGATTTGCATTAGAGTCCTTGCTTGTGGAGGAGAAAACGATTTCTTTGATAAAAAAGACACAACACCTTTATTTCTCTGTCTCTGTTTATTTGTTTGTGAATTGAAGAGAGAAAAATAGAAGAAGAAGATTGAAGGTTTTAAATAACCGTTAAAATTTTGTTTAAAACATTTCACTTAAAAGGGTACGTTTGAATTTTAAAGCTATACACGTGTCATTTGAATTAATCACCACTTGTCATATGCCATCCTACTTAAAACTCCCATATTATATATATATATTAGAATATTAAATATTAGATATTAGATACCACATTGAGTGATTTGTAATTTAGGCTAATTACAAGGACTAATTTTGCATTTATCCCAAAATAATATTGAAGTATTTCAATAAGCTCTAAATGTATTATGTAAGGGATTCCTAGTGTTTTAAAAAGAAAATAGAATATATTTCGCTGCGAGAATTCTATCTCTGATATCGTAATGTCAAGTGTGAAATTAGATATTTCTACTTACAACCTTATTGCACTAAGGCATGGCGTCACAATCAGTCAGTGGTCGAGTATCATTTTAATAGTACTAATCGATCAAGCGGTGTTTGGGTATCGATGTATCAATATCTACCGATCAAGCGACACTCATGCACCAATCTATCAGTATTGATCAAAATGCAAAAAAATGGTGATTTAAGTACTATGGTTAGGGCCACATCTTAGTCAACCAAACTAATAACAAGATATCTCGTAAACAAAGGAACCATAGCTTTCGAATAAGAGTTTGTGAAGGACTATTACGACCTAGGTGAGTAAACTCACGTGAAACTTTAAACAATAATTTTTGAGCATGCATATTAGATATATAATGTGTATCTTTGTACTGTCATGAAATGCTTTGTGATTTAATGTTGTGAACCATGAGTTTCTAATTAAAGCTTATGATATTTCAAATGAATGACAATGTGACTCTCAATGCTATTTTACATGCATAGAAAAATGAAATAATAATGTGCATGTGTGACATGACCACCTTTGTTAAAGAGAAACGCTACACTTCCCAAAAAATTTCTCCAAAAGTTGGGTTACAAATAATGTGTCACCTTCCCATAAGTTGATATACCAAATATCCACCCGACCAACCCCGAGATGAGAGTGCAGACCTGGACCATGTATGGACCCATTCAATGGACCTAGATGGGTTGAATGAGTCTATCAGCCTGTTGCTCAAATTGCAATAAGGAAGACAGTGTAGAAGATAATAGACTTGCCACACAATCCTAATTTCCCAACAATGAATCAGCCAACACCCTTAACTTGCCAGTGATGGTCCTTACCTGCCAAGAAGAGAGGGATTCAATGCCACTATTCTACCAGGATCACACCTCCCCAACGAGTGACTTGGTGAAGGACATACCACATTAAAGAACGTAAATCAAGTGCAATGCTTGGGTATAGGAGGAATGCTTCTCTTCATTCCCAAGACCATCTACTCACCATCTCATGTGAGTGCATCTTGACTTTTTCAAAAAAAAATAATAATAATAATAATAAAATAAAATTAAGACACATAGATGGTGAGTAGATGGTGCAGAGAATGCAAAGGAGCATATCTCTGGGTATAGCCGTGCCCTATCTGCGAACAACACTTGGTTAAAGCCGTATGAGGGAAAAATCATTCCACTTAAGAAAGGGAAGGCCATTCCAAGTACATACATTAAATCCCTAATACTCATGCATTTTGCCGTTCTCTTTGCAAGAAATCTCAGCGATAGAGAAACTCCGCATTTGAGGTATACCCCCATTAACAAATTTCGGCAAGCCGCAATCTTACTTTCCATCTGTTAGTACGATCAACTGAATTAACATTATTAAACTATTTTTTCGTATTGTCACTAGCATCCCCTCCATTACCTCCATCTTCTCCACTCCTCCCATTACGACCATTACAACTATCATTGTCTATTATTTTCTTTATGATTTTTCGTTAATTTTAACTTAGTAAATTTCAATATGTTGATAAAATATATATATATATTTCCCAATCTCAAGCAATTTGAGAAAATAACAAAAAGCAACTCATTATATACCCTTTTTTTTTTTTTCTCTCTCTCTCTATTCATGGAAAAAAAATATCTTATGTCCAAACACAACAGGCCTAAAAATATTTTAGTGAAAAAAAGAGAAAACTGATTATCAAACCGGTTGCCAAGTTTTCAGAGTACTAATGTCAAATGCTTTAATTTGGTGAGTCACTATATATATTGTGTGTGTGTGTGTGTGTGTGTGTAAAAGAAAGGATTAATTGAAAAAAGAAAAGAATAATTACAAAGTTGCATGACTCACCAAGCTATATAGCAATTGATAATGAATTAGATTTGAAGTCAAAAATTAGGTTTGCTCTACACGTATTACATCAAAACGTAGTCACAAGACCTATACCTATCTCCTCTGCAAGCTCATCCCATACAGGAAGAAGCGTCAACACAACCAGGAAAATAGCCGCCACAACAAGTGCTTTCCTCCATGTTCCAACGTCTGTCACGTCATTTAAGCAAGGCTTTTCTGGATTTCTCTGAAAATATATATAATCAACAACAATGGATTACTTGAAAAACCATGAAAAATTCACATTTCTAAGTTTCTATAATTTCCTTATTATTTATATACCTGACATATTAGCACGTATAGTCCCCAAGGAAGTGACAAAGGTCCACCAAGCTGAAATATGAAGAAACATATGATGTCAATCTGAACATAATATATATTTCAAAGAATCAATCATGGAGTTGCTGCTGAGAATCCAGGCAATGAAGCATTAACTATAATATGGTACAACTAGTAGAACTAAAGCACAATGGAAGAATGGAGCTTGGATGATGCCATGGACATGTTGAATACTTTTTCTTTAAGTTTTGATCCCGGAGGAGGGAGAAATGGGAGATTCAAATTAATGACCTCCGCTTCATGAGGCATAGTTTCCAACCGATTGAGCTACCCATTGGGGTTGACCTATAATATTTCGTAACCGACCAATTTGTCTTCTTCATGATATATTATATATAATCAAGTGGATCAACAAATAAATTGGGCATAGCCTTGCCATTGGTTAACATAATACAATGAATGAGCAAAGATGAGTTTTTCCTACCACACCCAATCCAAGCAATGTGTAAGTCGTCAGACCATATCCAATTAGCGCACTTTTTCCAAAAGCACCCTGTAAGAAATATAATCAAAATTATCATTGTGTGATACATAATTCAGGATGATAATAATGATTTAAATTAAATCACTTAAGCTAGGGAAGCTGATTTATTCAACATGAAAAATTGACAAACAGAAAATTTATCTTCTTCAACAAAGGAAGCGTAACAAAATTCACCGCCCCCCCAAAGGCATTTTAAATTCCGTAGAAGCAATTACAGGAGCAAGAAGAAAAGTTGCTTTTCACCATTTCAGATAAGTTGACAAGAATCAGTTCAAAGACTCAAGAAACAGCACAGACAAGTTGTAACACCCCAGTCCCATATTGGGAAGATGAGAAGAAATCCACATAGAGTGGATGGTTTATAGAGATAGTCATGGGTGCTAAGTCCCACATTGCCTAGTTACTAGGTGAAACTGGACTTTATAATGAATTCTAGGGAAGCTCCAAATTGACTAGTCCTTTTGGGGTGATAGCGCAGATATGGCTAGCGTTTTTCCCTGGGTCGTTACAAGTGGTATCAGAGCCACCTAGTAACGCCAGGTCATGTGGTACTGGAGCACTGCATGACGTGAACCTGACAAGGACGTCAGGAGTTTAAGAGGGGGAGTTTGTAACACCCCAGTCCCATATTGGGAAGATGAGAAGAAGCCCACATAGAGTGGATGGTTTATAGAGATAGTCATGGGTGCTAAGTCCCACATTGCCTAGTTACTAGGTGAAACTGAACTTTATAATGAATTCTAGGAAAGCTCCAAATTGACTAGTCCTTTTGGGGTGATAGCGCAGATATGGCTAGCACTTTTCCCTGGGTCGTTACACAAGCAACATTTATGAATACATTTAGGCAGGGTTTGGTCAGAGGTCAAAATTGGTGGTTTGATAAAAACTAGCAATACAGACTATTCACAGCATCGTCAAAAAAATCCAGTGCTCCTGACGCAACAGACACCACACACACACCTCTTCGGGGGGGGGAGAGAACACTAAAGTAAATAATAATAATAAAAATTCCTGAGGAGATAGGACAAGCTTTTATGTTTGACTAAGCCCAAGATAGCCCTTCTTTCATCAACAAACTTAAGATAAATTTCACAGAAATAATGGACCAATAGACTAAAATAAGCCCATGTCAAACAACTTGAACACTAACGTTCTTACCCTTCTCCATTTTCATTGTAAATAAAATAAAATAAAATAAATTGATAGGGGAAGATAAAATATAAACAAACTACAGAAGTTACATTGCATATGGAATGACAAAAATTATTAAACAAACATACTACAGAATATTAAATCATTACATCTATGAGAAAATTTTGTAAGAACATAAAATAAATGAATACTGAAGAGATGTCCTTGGATCAGCACTATAAGATAGAAGGAGCACTTCATTGACAAAGAAAAACATCTAACCGATGAAACCTATAGCACATGGATCTCACCTATCTAAATGATGCAGGATCATCCAAATCCAAAGCAAAGCATCCTCATGGACCAGCTAACTAGTAAGCCTAGTCTTTTTGATGCGGGGGCATGTAGGAAAATTAAATGGAAAAGAAAGATAAAAGATCTTGAATCTGTTGATTTGCACACAAGTGCTAGAAGAAAAATATTTCTTTAAACCTATTAATTCACTTAAAATGGTAGGAATAAAGGCATCAGCGCTTGATTGATTCAAGAGAACACAATGTTGGAGTATGAAGAAAAGCTCTCTAGGAATTCTTATTCAATTTCGAAATCAAATAACAAACCATGGCTTTTTCAAAGAAAACCACAAATTGCCTTTAAATAGGCTACAACACAGTACCCTATGCTAGAAACATTAAAAACAAAAATATCCCTAGAAACAAACAAATACGTATGAAAAATAAACCTAACTGCCATACTACCAAACTACCATACAAACAGGATTCTGCTTCTTCGAACAAGATACACCTTGGATCAACTGAACATCAATTGCAGCTTTGAACAACCAATATTGTCACTTCCCCAATCGACCAATATTTGACTAACCCATTTTGTCACTCCCTTGCTCTATCAATCTTTGACTAAAATGGACTGAAGCATCCAGCCCATTTGAATGAATCACGCCTATTTAATTTTGACTTCCTCATATCCCAAGAAGACACGTACCTTTCATGATGTGTTCTACATCATTCTCCTGTTGCTCAAGAAAACTCGTCGAGTTTAGACTGAAGGAAGCCATGTCATCAAAGGAATGATACTTCAACCACTCATATGTTGACCACTTTTGTCTCGTGGTGATTACTTTATCCTTACATACAAATCAGATTAAACATTTTTCAACAAATCTTGATGCATCATACTTGAATCTCCAAAAAATGCTTTCCACCATCTTCTCCGCCGTTGTCTTCTTGCAAAATTCAAGTTATGAGTCTTAGAAACCTTGTGCTATACCAACTTAAAGTTGAGAACTCTTCTTCAATTTGCAACATAAACAATATATAATAGGCAACAGACTACGATCATCATGTAGCATATAGGCTAAATCCAACCTTTGTATTTCTAGAAACTTTTAGAATCAATCACTGCTCAATGAATTCTTCCCAAATAGGATAAAAATGAAATCTTTTTTATGGATTTTTTCAATCACCTTAAAGGAGGTGGATTTCAACCAAGTCAGCCATTCTTATGAAGTGGCTATGGAGATTTCCAAAGGAAAAGAAAAGGCCATGGTGCTCATATTTGGCTGCTAAGCAACTCCCCAATAGCAAAAATAGATTGACCAGGCCATGTCCCTTCGCTACCGGGTGAAAGATGCATCCTTTTTGCGTTTATTGCAGTTCCTTCTTCATGAGTATTCTAATTGTAATATTCTTATTATTCCTAATAAATCATTTTCTATTGTTTTCAAAAAGTAATCCAAGATTAATATCTTCTTTTTATCACAGGAAGAAATATTAAAATGCTTATTTTTTAAAGAAAACAAATGAATGAGCCTTCATCAAAATTGAGTCCCGGGGACTTTCATTGAGCACTTGATACTTATTGCAATGTTCAACAATATCATCACCATGGGCTAAAGCTTACCTCCACGAAATCTTCATCGTTGAAGTAGTCATTATAGATTGGTGGAGAATTCTAATTCACTAAACATTGTCTCTCAACTTGTTTATCGTTTCTGATTTCCTCATCCTCCACAAAGCCTGGATTGGTGGTGGTTGTTGCAAAGCAGCGTTTAAGACAATAACTTGTTTTTGATAAGTTGTTGAGCCAAAGCATTGATTTATTGTTGTTTTCAAGCAACTTGTTGAGTCAAAGCATTGATTTGTTGTAGCATCTTAGCATGGTCTCTTCATAACTTTTTCCACAGTGGAATCCCAAGCACCAACGCATCCTCTTGATAGCATGATGCAAGAATGTGACTACTTATGATACAAACTGATGCAAGGAGAGAATTGGCTCTGACACCAACTAATAATACATGGAGAGAGATGACTCTAATACCAACTGATACAGGGAGGATGTAGCAAAATTACATCTTGTGTTAAAGAAAAACAAGCTTGAATCCATTCATTTGCAAACAAGTACGAGAAGCAACATCCTTCTTTAAACCAGATAATTCACTTAGAATGCCAAGAATAAAGGAACACTTGATTGATTCAAGAGAACACTCAAGGTTGTAGTATGAAGAATATCTCTCTAGGAATTCTTATTCAATTTCGAAATCAAATAACAAAGCAAGACTTTTCCAAAGAAAACCAAAACTTGCCTTTATATATAGGTTACAACATGGGACCCTGTGCTGGAAACATAAAAGGACAAAAATATCCCTAAAAACAAGCAAATTGATATAATAAATAGCCCAAACAGCCATATTTCTAGATTATTGTTCGAACACGATTCTTGCTTGTCTGAACAAGATACACCTTGGATCGACCATCAATCACAGCTTTGACCAACCCATTATATCACTTCCCTAATCGACCGCTACTTCGACTAACCCACTCTATTACTTCCCCGGTAAACCAATCTTTGACTAAAAACAACCAAAGCGTCCAGCCTGTTCAAACAAACACCCGTGCCTATATTATTTTGACTTCCTCATATCCCAAGAAGACACATAATTCTGCATCACTTTATGTCTTGGCCAAGTCATGTGATTATATTACTTCTTTTTGTTATTGTTATTGTTATGTCTTTTAAGAGATCACATGTTAGCATGTGACTTTTAATGAGCCTGGATAGCAAAGAACAAGGGTTTATGAACACAACTCAAAGTCAAATAGGTGAATTGATCACTAGAGAAATGAACTTTGACCAACAAATCTATGCATAATGTAAACAATTCGTACCTAATCTAGCAGCTGATCGGAATGAAGGGAAAACTCTTGCTATGCATATGACGGCATCTTTTTATATTACTTTTTTTTTTTTTTTTTTGATAATTTTACATAAATTGGCATATCATCATCAACACCTTTTTATATTACTTTTCAAAGAACTAGATCAAATTAACACATCTATTAGATCAGATAAATCTAGAATGCCTCAATAAAAGGAAGTTTTCAAGAATGCAAATACTTAAGCATACAAATGGATTTTCATTAGCAAATATAGAAAATATCTTTCAAATTTTCTCATATCCTAAAGCAAAAGTTCCCCACAATACATTTGTGGCTCTCTGCCAATATATATAACAGAAAACCCATATCTTTTTAGCACCCATGTTATAATAATAATAAATAATGATGCGAACTCATCACAATACACAGGGAAATTCTACCAACAATCATCACTACACAAATTTACTAATACCATCCCACAAGTGTGCAAGATTTATAGTGCCCCTAAAATACATAACCAACCTCATATGTAGATTTTCCAACAAAATCAGATGAAAGTAAGTGCAAGGTTACCTGCACAGCTCTTCCACCGTCAAGGCACCCTACTGGAAGCATATTAAAAGCAGATGTTGTTAAGCCACACCTGCAAAAGTTGCTTGTATGGTAAGCATATTACACATGATGATAAAAAAGAGTAAGATAGTCCCAGAATGGTACATTACCATCCTGCAATTGCGAGAGGATGAATTGAAACTGTTGCAGCATGCATTGCTCTGCACGTGGACATGTAAACCAAAAAGTTTCATAACAAGGATGAGATACAAGTAAAATTTAATGATCATATTAGTGCGCCAGTAAGGCTTCAACCGACCCTTATTGCGCATTTATTAGATTAGTCCAAAGGGGCATCACAGCCACTGAATCTATGAATGTATTCTTAGTTTGCACTTTGCATATCAAACAATGTTTCCAGATCAATAAAGCCATGGAGGCGAGGGACATACACATAACCAAGAGTAGCTCTACTGATGAGTCCAAGAAGCAAAGAACCTTGAAACAACGTGCTTGGAACCTGCACCAAATCTCCTGCAGCATCTTGATTTGATGAGAGCAATAGCCCAACAGCAAACATTGAAAAAGACAGTGCAGCACCAGCAAATGGACCAGCAATCGATATGTCAACTTGTGTACTCCGATCAGGAAGAATAGATTTGAACTGCACAAATTAATAGTTGATAAGCAGAAAATATCCACGTAGGCATACTATATAGACTGTATTTGCTGAAAGTTCCAGCCATTATATATCAATGAATATAACTCACTAGCTTAGTATAAATATCTCTTTTTCTTCTTTTTTTGTAGCGTGGTATGATACTCATGCACCCAACGGTATTTGAAACTGTGACCTAACCTACGACCCCATACCTTTTCTTTGGGTGTGGGAGGAAGGGGGAGGTTGGCATAGGCAACGTAATATATAGATAAGCACAAGATCCAAAAACATCCAAAATCCAAAATCCCTCATCAATCAAAGCAGAATGCAATTTTTTTAACAGAAAAACCCCTTTGACCAAGAGAACCAGAGACCAATTAAAAGGAAAAAAAATAAAAAATGCCTTTCCAGTATTGCAAAGCCCTGTAGACCAGGTTGAAATCCAGAAACAACAAATCATTAATCGCCGATAGAAAGACTATACACCATAAAGAATGGCCAGTCCAGATTGTTCCTGAAATATCACCTGTCTTCATCAGTAGCTAAGACGCTCATATTGTATGCATCTGAAACATTGATGTTGTTCTAATAAGGACTGCGCTAGTAAACAGAGTATCCCAACTCTTTGTTTAAGCAATAAGCATGTATGTGTATCACATTGGAAATGACAACCTAATTAATCACAACACTGTGTTTGCATGAAACAAGGATTGCCAACAAGCATGCATGAATTAAAACTGAAGCTCAACATTGGAAATGACGACCTAATTAATCACATGTAGAAATGAATTTAGACCAGTTCATTATTTCAATTTCACATGCAAAACTAATGCTGAGATGATTGGTTCTTGGTTTATGTTGAGTACAGATGGCGTGTGCAGTTATGCGTGTTTCCTTCACTTTCATATGACAATGAAATCTAAGAATAATTTGGCCTAATTTAGACAGCATAAACATGTCTTAAAGTGAAAGAAGTAAAATAAGAATTTTCACAGCATATAAAAAGAAATTTATGAGCTTATAATAGCTAACTAGCAGGTCAGACTGACACTGAGTATGAAACAAATTTATGGTATAAAATGCAATATGTGCGGTTATACATAGATAAAACAAACACAGTATGATAATACCATATGATGACAATGTTTGTCGTTATCATTTAATCAAGAAGGAAATTCAAAAGGAACTTCTATTTTTTGTGTGATCACCAATCCATTAGCACCTGAGGTTTTATAGTATGAGACCCATTATATACTGTCCATTTCTTTTTTGTCAATAATATGTTATGGTAACATTAGGCCAGAGATTTAGATAATTCTGAAAGATCCCTCACGTTTTATTTCTTTTGATAAGTAAAGATCCCTCCCGTTTACTAAGAATCGCTTCCAGTATTCTTGACTATTTTTTATACTAATTATTTTCCCAGAAATCTTAGGTTGTGTTGAGAACAAAGAAAATGAAGAGGTTAGGGCACACAAGGGACCATCGGCAAAAGAGGTTAAATTTTGATTAAAATTGAAGCACCCTGTTGCAATAACAGTTTTATGGGGTCACTGTTTTAGAGGGACGAGGAAGTTGGATAACTCCAGCTCCAAGTTAAATCGCCAGAAGCAGTCAGTACTAGCCAAAGAGAGATCCGTAGCTTTAAATGCCTAAATACTAGATTTCCTCTTCCATCAATAATACCCTATTCACTCGTATGGAAGAAAACATTTAACTTAAAAACCAAGAACAGATGAACTTGAAAGATGAGAGAAATGATGTCTAAAGTATTGGTCATGAAGATGTCAAATAACCATTTAGTGCTGGATGTGTTCACCAAAATATGGGAATTGGTCTTGACCATTTAAATAACCTTTCAATGCTGGATTATCAATATAGATATGGGAAATTGGTATTGACCAGTTGAATAACTGTTCAATTCCCAGCAACTTTACAGGGTCATAAAGAGCCCTCCTTCCATGCATGAGGAGGGCATTACTAAATATATGAAGAAAAGGAGAATTAAGAACTGGCTTGCATTTCATTTGTGTATCACACTCAATCATAGAAAATTATACTGCAACATTCTCACCAAGAGAACAAAATAAAAACTAAGATGAAAACCGTGATCATATCTTGTTTATAAACCCCAAAAATAAAAATAAATTCTGCCACTTAATGTTTTTAGGTCTGGAACCGACATACAGAAATAATTAAATATACTGACCTGAGTAATTGCACCAAAGCTGCCAAGGGTAATGTTGGGAATGAAATAAGGAATGCTTAGCTTTACTTTCTTCGGGAAAGCAGCCAAAAAGTGCCCAACTTCCTGAATGTAAATATTTTTATCATGTGGAAATAAAACAAAAGATAACAATTGAAGACAAATAAAACAACAATTGATCAAATTTGGTAACATTCGTATCACTTGAAGAAGAAAATTAATCAAGAAATAGGTGAAAAGATAAGAAAAAAATATACACATGGTTGATTATGAGATTATCAATTGCTGAAAACAAACACAAGTTTTGATATTCTCTTTCACTCAGAATCTATAGTTCTTGTTAGCAAATTGAGAGGTAGAAAATTTAACTTTTACCTCTTTAGTAATTAGTCAACTCAAGATAAATGGTTTTGGATGCATCTTTCAACATTGAACTGGTGAATACAGTCTATATAGTAGAAAAGCCAGGATTCTGGTTCATAGGGGGCAAAATTAAAAGATAAGTTTTTTAAAAATTAAAAAATTAAAAAAATATAACTAACAAAACTTAAAGGCTTTCAAACTTCACAAATTCAATCCCTCTTTCTTTATGATTGAACATTTTGATAGAAGCCTTGTGGTCTTTCTCTCTCTCTTCAGAGTCCAATTTTTACTCTAAAAATGACATGTTTGGTGGAGTAATTGATTCAAGCTATAAGAACAAAAGCATAGTATGGACGGTGGGGTAGAGACCAATCGGGCATGTGTCTGTCTTTTTCTTCCCATGCTAACGCTTGTACTCTGATCTAGCAGTTGATGAGTCTGGAAGCACCTGTTTCTTTGTGAAATTACAATTATGACTCCACCTTTTCAGCCTTTGGCCTTCTTCATACGCACTTTTTTGCTAAATAAACATGTTCTACACACTGGCCTTTCTATCAGCACACTACCCAAAACATATTCCTTTATTGGAGCCCTAACAGAGAAAGTGAAGACAAAGACTTATGTAAAATTCTTGCTACGAAAGTCACTCCACTAGTTAAGTCCATGGTAATTGGGCTGATTTAGTTACACCCTAAAAACAGAAAGAGAGAGACTTGGGACCTTGTTAGCACACAATCTGCTAACTTTCCCTTTATTAGTGTCAAAGTCACTGGCTAAGTAAGAGATAAATAAGGTCACTTATATTAAGAGAGAGACACTGGCCTAATTAAACTTGGGTTGCTTTTAAGGGGGTCAAGAATCGATAGATGGGATGGCTTTGATAATTATCTTTATTTTAGTATTTTATTGGTCACAGAGAGCGAAAATTGAAAGGCAGAGTGAGAGAGAGAGGATTTGCATGATCCATTTTATACTCATTATTTGAGTTAAAACAAGAGCCAGAGGCTTTGACAAGGGAGAGAGTAAGAAGCTCGTCGTTGTTTAGCATCTTGGCACGGCCATCTCCCCAAGAAATGTCAAAGTCTTGGTAGAAATCTCCTGCAGAAGAAATCACCAAAGAGCTAACCAACACCGAGATTAGCTGACCAATTGAACAAATAGAAATGAGTGAAGCCATTGGTTGATGTATCTATGCCACAAACTAGAGGTAAAAATGTGATTTTGGTAGAGCAGTGAAGCTGGGTCCTTTTCTTGAACTGAGATGGATGTGCCAAAGCCCAAGAGCCACAGTTTATATATTGGGGTGAAAAGAGAACAGAGAAAAGGACAAAAGAGAATTATTTTCTTCCTCTAACAGCCATGGGCGACAAAGGGGTGGGGCACTCCCCCGCGGGTTGCAGTCTGTACCGCTTTTCAAACCTACGATTATCCCATCCCCACTCCACACCTGATTCAAGGCTCAAGGGTAAAAAATCTGCACTGCTGATTTGGGTTTATTAGTCTAGCACATTTTACAACATGGGCACTCTGACAATTAGATTCTCCAAATAAAATATGTAACCTCATAAGCATTTTTTGTGAGATTATAAAAAAATAAAAATAAATAAATAAAAAAATCATATATTATACAATAACGTGTGTCACAGACTCAATATCAAAATAGGCTACCGAATGTCATTTCCTGGTGTTTTCCATGGTTTGCAAATCACGTGATTTTGGTATGGGACCTAGGAACTTTTAAAACTCCAGGACAATGTACATGACCCATACGTGGACAGCTTTAGCGACACAATATCAAAATAAGGTATCAAAATATATTTTTCTGCAGTCTGCAAATGATGTGGTTTTGGCATGGAACCTTGGAATTTTTTAAGCTCCAGGACAATATGTGCAAAACATACAAGGATAGCCTTAGCGAAATCTGAAATCATATGATTCCAATAGGAAGAATGGGGTTCTGACTTTACAGACCCTAAACCTACCCACCTCACCCCATCCTTTACCACATGAGCTAAGGGCCAAAAATGATCAAATGGTTAATTATCTTCAAATGCCACAAGCAGGTAATATAATAGAGCTTAATCTGCACTCAAAATAAATAAACTTACAAAATGGCAATATGGCAATATATAGGATAGTTTTAAGGTATAGGGAGGGATGGGAGACGAGCCTAAGCTACATCTTGTAAATTGGAATCAAGTATGTCGTCCCCTTCGGTACGGTGGGCTTGGCATTCGTAAGTTGCATCAGTTTAATCAAGCTTTCCTGGGTAAATGGCTTTGGAGATATGCAAATGAGAGTAAGGCTCTGTGGTATAAGGTTATCAAAGCTAAATATGAAGACCAGGATGGTGGGTGGTGCACAAAGGAGGTTTCGGGTCCCCATGGTGTGGGCTTATGGAAGCACATTCGTCAAGGTTGGAATTTTTTTGCCAAAGGTATTCGTTTTGAGGTGGGGGTGGGTTTGAAAGTTCGTTTTTGGCATGATATTTGGTGTGGGGACTCCTCTTTGAAGCATGCTTTCCCGTCCTTGTTTAGCATCGCCAGACATAAAGAAGCTTAGGTGAAGGATAACTTTATTTGGAGGAATGCGGCTGTCGAGTGGAATGTCATTTTTGTGCGGCCCGTACAGGATTGGGAGATGGATTTGATTTCTTCTTTCTTTGATCGGTTGTACTCTTGCAAGATATCCATAGGTTCTGTGGATCGTATTCGATGGTCATCGTCTAAGAAAGGCAAGTTCAAGGTTAAGTCTCTCTTCAAGGCCTTGTCCAAATTTGACCATGAGGTGTTTCCTTGGAAGAGCATTTGGCGTACTAAAGTGCCTTTGCGAGTGGCTTTTTTCGGGTGAACCGCGGCCTTAGGCAAAATTTTGACTCACGACACCCCGCGAAAGAGGAACCTAGTGGTAGTGGAGTGGTGTTGTATGTGCAAGAAGAATGGAGAGTCAGTCGATCATCTTCTTCTCCATTGCGAGATCGCAAGTGTTCTTTGGCATACTATTTTTGATCGGTTTGGGTTGCATTGGGTCATGCCTTGCAAGGTGAGGGGCTTGTTCGATTGTTGGTGGTCGGGAGGCCGTTCTCGAAGCGCGGTAGTGTGGAAGATGATCCCTCTGTGTCTTATGTGGTGTATTTGGAATGAAAGGAATGCTAGATACTTTGAGAACTCCACTAGGACTATAGAAGAATTGACTCATTTTTTCTTCTTTACTTTGTATTCCTGGACGGCTGCTTGGCTAGCTCCTATAGGGATTAGCTTCTCTGATTTTCTTTTTCATTTTTCTCCCTCTTAAGCGCTCTTTTTTATACTTCCCGTGTATGTGGGTTGCGCCCCTCTGAGCTTTTTTATATCATAATTACTTATCCAAAAAAGGTAAGCACATCAGTTCCTATAAATCTACAATAAAAAAAAATGAACAATAGAAGCAACAAAATAGATTAAGATCTGCATAATAAACATAGCACAACATGTTATAATAGAAACTTTTCCCAGTGAAATGCATTTATATAACCAAAATAGACAGACAGCAAGACAGTTTTGCTTACATGAAACAATAAGACTCCCAAAACACCATATGCTAGGGGCAAAGCAGACTCCACAAATGGAAATAGCAGTTCCATGTCTGGTGGTTCAATAGCATTTGGATCTGTGAAGTATTTCACAACCTCTGGTGGAAGCCGATTGAGCTGCTTAATAAGAAATATGTAATCAATGGTATGTCTCCAAAATGACAAACAAATTGATAGTTGATGAACAATTATGATCGTAAACATATGATAAAAGAGAGTGTGCTAACATCTACAGGAGAAGACTACGATGTAAACTTGTATTTGCAATCATATACCTGAGATGCAATTCCTAACTCCACAGAGGAACCAATGGTTAGAAGGAATAACAAGAGAGCAATCACATACTGCCAAAGTGTAGTTGGTCCCGGCTCTGAAACCTCTTTTCGCAGCAAACCAAAGCTAACACGTGGACCGCCACGTGGGTCGGGTCCTTCTGAATTGGGTTCCTCAACCATAAAAAGGTTGTACTTATGACCTGTGACCTCGACCAGCTGACTTTGAAGTTTGGCAAACACCTCTTCCCTCTTTCCCCTTAAATTTCCAAGGAACAGAATGCCCTCACCAAGGTCTCCAAATGGTTCTTCTTTAGTGACCCAGAAGGTAGAATAGCCAAAAAGCTTTTCCTTAATCAACTTTACATCAGCAGAATCAACCTTCTCGGGTCCAAGGAGTTCCATCAGTTTAAAAGAGTCAACTTGGAAGTTATTGTAAGATTGTCCAACCGGAGATATACTTGGTGGCTGAAGAAGGAAACATCGGTAGACTCGAAATCAGCAGAGACATCTTATATTACTGTTAGACATAAATGCATAGGTCATTTTTGTCTCTTTTAATCTTTATTTTCCACTACCATCACATGATATAGCACCAAATGAATCACCAGCCAGCTACCTTGCAAGGAACATTGGTAGATTAAAAAACTGGGGCCTTGTTGAAACCAATGGCCTCTTGGAGACCTTACAATAATTTCTTCCAGAAAAGAATTTCAATTTGACAATTTTAATGACCCACACCAACACTGAAATTGAGCATTTGAAAGACACTCCCAAGTGAATCCTATACAAGCCATTTTCGTTTTTAATCTTAAATATGTAGAAAATCTAAATGTTCTAGTAAGGGCATGCGGTTACCATGTTTTAAAACAAATTGAATTCCATTAATCCTAACGCTATGCTTGCTTTCAATTTATTCATCGAGTCAAATTCAACTCTGAATTTTTTTTCAAAAAAAAAAAAAAAAGAGGCCGAGCTTAAAAAAACAAATTCAAATTAAAGAGTAAAAACAATACCCTCGATGAAACAGAAGCAGGAGGCGTCGTTTTCTCCGCATTGAACTCCTCTGCCGCTTCTTCATGTTCGGTCGTCGTCGTTGCCGCCGCATTCGAATCTCTCGAAGCGTCACTACCACTCTCTCCATCTCCATTGCTTCCATTGTCAACGCTAAAACACCTAAACCTACCTAAATTTCTGTACAAAGTCTTCCTCCTCAACCTATACGATATTTCTCTGCACAAGAAACATGAATTCCTGGAACCGGTCAGCTCCGGGAACCGAAATCTCCCTCTGGGAGCACCGGAACGAGGGATTGAAAGGAACTTGAAATCCACGGGCGTAAAACTACAGCTCGTGAGAGTTCCCATTTGAATCAAGAGCGAAAAGAAAGAATCTTTGAAAATAAACGATAACGGCGATTCAAGAAGGCGTTTGTTTCAGGGCTGCATTCGGGAAACGAGACGAGATTCTGTGAATTCCAATGGAAGGAAAATGTGAAGCGGAGAGAGTGGAGAAGGGGGAGCAGAGGGAGATGTAGACTCGGAGCACGTTTGGCTGTGGCACAATATCTATTGCTGGATTTTAAAAAATATATTTTTCTTTTTCTTTTTTTGCTATGGCTAATGTAACAGAAGCTGACGAAGCTGCTTGTGGCGTAGTTGATATTACATGGCGGGGGCATTATAGGTATTTTTGTTTGGAAGACAAAAGTTGGATAGCACCATCCAATAGGTGAGACTTTAGAAAGATACATATATCATGTGTGTATGAATAAATATATAGCCCTATAACGTTTTGGCTTTTAACAAGTGTTCCCACTCCAAACTAGGAAATATTTTACTAAGCATTGAACTCCTAAAACCAAAACCCACCAAAATAATCAGCTCTCAAACGGGTCTTTTTCTTGATTGGGGCTTGAGAGAAAATGTGATGTTGTCCTTTGGTGCGGGGAGGAGGATGTGTCTTCAATAATGCAATTGTCTTTGTTGACCAAAAAGATTAAAGTAGACTAAAAAACAATTACTTAGGCTCATTCTTACATGGATATCAAAAGGACTTGTTTTGATGAGCATGAGTTGGTAGGCCTCCCTAAGTACACATTATTTGTAAGACACAACATATCTAGAGTTGGTTTAAATACATGAAAAGAGAAAAAACAAACTTTAGCAAAACTGTTTTGGTGCTTGATGCCAAGAACAGTGTTGCGTATG
The DNA here is from genome assembly GCF_901000735.1 of Corylus avellana. NCBI lineage: Eukaryota > Viridiplantae > Streptophyta > Magnoliopsida > Fagales > Betulaceae > Corylus > Corylus avellana. The sequence continues at coordinate 13,744,260 of NC_081549.1, forward strand.
CTTTTTTTATAATGCAATACAACATACAATATGCATGGCAAGTCGAAATCGTGTACAAAGAAAATGGCAAGCTCCAATTTGTCCTACGTAAAGTAAGGGATGAAATATGATGGTTGTGCGATACATAAGGAATGAAAATATTTACTGTAAGGAAACTTTCTAACTTGAGGTCTAATTTAGTTTGTCAATATAATCTAATGAGTTGTGCATATCTTCACCTCCGCCAATGACATTCTTTAAGGATGGTCCTTGGATTGTAGCTAATTTTGTTGGATGTGAGATGCTCGTGATGCTTTCTTGGTGTTGACAAAGTTGGTTAACAAAATATGCAATGTCGGGCCTTGTGAGAGTTACATACCGGAGAGCTCCTATGACATGTCGAAATTCAGTTGGGTTGGGCAGCACATCACCATCAAATTTTGATATCTTTGGGCCAACAACATAGGGTGCTCTATAAGGCTTGGAGTCTGTCATTTGAGCAAGGTTTAGGAGATCAAGAACAATACTTGGATTGCCAAAGGTGCACTCCATCCGCGTCACAAAGGGCTTAGATGCCAAGAAAATATCCAAGGGAGCCAAGGTCCTTCATGGAAAAGTATGATTTCAATTTGTCAATGAGTGACTGCAATGATTCGCTATGAGAATTATCTTCTCGACATAAACTAAGAGAAAAATATGAACATTGCTAGTGTGAAAAACAAATAGAGAATGGTCAACTTGGGAACCACAAATGCCAATATCCATGGGAAATTCGTGTGAACCAAGCTCGAGGGGCCTACTTGAGGCAATAAAGGGATCTATGTAAGCGGCACACATAGTCAACGTATGAGGGATCTGATGAGCGCCAAATGTTGCACATTCAAGCCTCTTAGCTCGTATATGTTAATTCATTAGCATTGTTATTTATTTGATTTTGTGTTGTTTTATTGTTTTTAGGTTTTTAATAAAGATGCAAGAAATTCCATTGATTTTGGGCTTAAAGCACATTTTGAGAAGATCTAGAAGATGTGGTTAAACCTAACCAATCATAATAGAAGACTTATATAATGTGGTTAAGTTTAATCAAATCAAGGAAATAATTAAATCGAAATTTCTCTAATTGAAGTTAAAATCGGATTGGATTCAAATTTAGATTTTGCACATGTCTTAGTATTTTGACCATAATTTTCTGCTCAAGTATTGGATTGAGGTGAAACCAGCGGAATTTGAAAGCAAACTCAAAATAATACAAATAATTGTTATATAAGATATTTGTAATTCAAACGTTTGCTATGCCAAAATCATTCTGTAATATAAGAACACAAATCTGGACAAATCCTATTCCAATTTGTACTATAATTGCTTCTTAATTTGACTAAGAGACTGAAGTACGATTTTTCTGGGATTCCTAGGGCTTCTGGGGTTTGTTTTACACCCTATAAATAGGCATCTAAGTTTTGAAGAGATAGGTGCTTAGTTTTAGACAAAATATCTTATTGGAGGCTTGAAGAGTTGAAGAGAAGATGAACATGGCATGAGACCATTTTAGCATCACTAGGAGCGGCTAAACTCATAATAGGGTGTTGATGTAGCCCTTTTTCCAAGTAACAATGGCTTAACTGTATTTTAATTTAGGGATTTTCTAAATGCATGATAGTTGTATAACTTAGAGATTTGGTTTTAAAATTTATATTCAATCATTATGAAATTATTCTTTTGTCTTAGAAAGCTTTTTATCTTGATTGAACTCAATCCTTCATATTTTCTGTGATTATATGAATGATTATTATACAACGGTTTTAACTGACACATGATGTAACACCCCGATCCCATATTGGGAAGATGAGAAGAAGCCCACATAGAGTGGATGGTTTATAAAGATAGTCATGGGTGCTAAATCCCACATTGCCTAGTTACTAGGTGAAACTGGGCTTTATAATGAATTATAGGAAAACTCTAAATTGACTAGTCCTTTTGGGGTGATAGCGCAGATATGGCTAGCGCTTTTCCCTGGGTCGTTACAAGTGGTATCAGAGCCACCTAGTAACGCCAGGTTATATGGTACTAGAGCACTGCATGACGTGGACCTGACGAGGACGTCAGGAGTTTAAGAGGGGGAGTTTGTAACACCCCGATCTCAAATTGGAAAGATGAGAAGAAGCCCACATAGAGTGGATGGTTTATAGAGATAGTCATGGGTGCTAAATCCCACATTGCCTAGTTACTAGGTGAAACTGGGCTTTATAATGAATTTTAGGGAAACTCTAAATTGACTAGTCATTTTGGAGTAATAGCGCAAATGTGGCTAGCGCTTTTTCGTGGGTCGTTACAAGTGGTATCAGAGCCACCTAGTAACGCCAGGTCATGTGGTACTAGAACACTACATGACGTGGACCTGACGAGGACATCAGGAGTTTAAGAGGGGAGTTTGTAACACCCCGATCCCATATTGGGAAGATGAGAAGAAGCACACATAGAGTTGATGGTTTATAGAGATAGTCATGGGTGCTAAATCCCACATTGCCTAGTTACTATGTGAAACTGGGCTTAATAATGAATTATAGGAAAACTCTAAATTAACTAGTCTTTTTGGAGTAATAGCGCAAATGTGGCTAGCGCTTTTCCCTGGGTCGTTACACATGATCAAGAAGGTTTGATAGGCCATGCCTAGGGAAGGCAAATTACTCTACACCCTAGCTTAGTGTAGTTTAGGTAGACAATTTGTACGACCCGAAGATGAGTTATGCTTATCCCTTGATTGCGTGTAACTAATTAAGTGATTTGATAGTCTATACCTAAGGAAGACGAACCATAATGCATCTAGAGGTTAGGTAGACGGTTTGTGCCAGCCGAAGATTATACTTATTTCTTAATGATGGTATTTTCTTAACTACTCGAGCGACACGAGCCCTATATCATGCATAGTATGAATTTTCCTTATTAATTTATAATTGACCATTGTTATGCGGTTAGCGGTTAAATCAACCCTCTATTCTTTCTCTCATTACTATTTATCTTTATCTTTACATTCATGTATTTATTTTTGGATTAATAACTTTTTTTGTACCTAGGTTTTAATGTTTTTATTTTTTTCTCATAGGTTTTAAAAAATAACAAATCTAGTACCTCAGATTTTGAAAAAGACCGAATCACCACCACCGTTAATTTTCGTCCATCCTAATTAATGGTAGTCCACGTCATCTGCTCTTATATCGCGACATGTGTCATAAAAATAATAAAAAATAATAATAATATAATAATAAACCTATAAAAAAAAAAAAATTGAAAATTCTATGAGGGTGGCCGACCACCCCCTGCCACCCCCTAAGGTCAAAGGGGGTGGTTCAGCCACCCCTAAGGATCAAAAGGGGGTGGCCGAAACCACCTCCAAGGCCCTTGGGGGTGGTTTTGGCCACCCCTTTATACCAGTGAAGACCACCCCTTTTGTGCCTGCAAGTATTCGACACCCCATGGGAATTTTGCACAATTTTGCATATTATTATTATTTTTAGGACACGTGTCGTGATATAAAAGCAGATGACGTGGACTGCTGTTAATTGGGATGGACGAAAATTAACGGAGGTGGTGATTTGGTCTTTTCCAAAATTTGAGGTACTAGATTTGTCATGTTTTAAAACCTATGGGGGAAAAAAATAAAAACATTAAAACCTAGGTATCAAAAAAGTTATTAGCCCTTTATTTTTATAAAACAAAAACAATCAAACAAACTTCTTTTAATTAAGTTATATTTGATCTTGATAAGTTTGATAACAACACCTACGCAATTCTTGAGGTTCGACAACCTCAATATCGCCATATTCTATAAGGATTCGTTCTATTGCGAGTGATATTTTTATTATTGATATTTTTGCATATAAAAAGACCACATCAGGATCCACAAACCCTTAGGGTTGTTACATGTTCACCTCTTCACTTAATACACCATGGAGGAATGCATTGGAAACATTTTGTTGCTTGATGTTCCAATTAAATTGGACTGCCAATGCCAAGATTAACCATATGATTGGAGGCTTTATAACATGATTGAAAGTGTCATGATAAGCAACACAACACTTTATCAAACCCCTTAGCAACGAGTTAAGCCTTGAACTAATCTACACTTCCATTTGGTTTTGTTTGATTTTAAACACCCACTTGTTCCTTACCACGTTATGATGCAGAGGTAGAGGCAAAGGGACTGGGTGTTATTTGACAATAGAGCAGAATTCCAAGGACATAGCAGCAACCCACTCGGGTTTGGTCGTTGCCTACCAGTATGTGGAAGGCTAAAGGGAAAGAGTAATACCTACATAGGCAACAAGAGGATGCTTGGTGGCGTGAAAGAGTTTGAAGTCGGGAAAAGCTTTCGGCTTAAAGGTTCCTATTTGTGAGCAAGTGGCAATATAGTTGGCAGGGGTAGTAGGTGTGGGTGATGGGGATGAGAGGCAAAGAGTTGAAACGGCTAAAACAGAAGTACTAGAATAAATAGGTGGGGACACAACATTAAGGACTGACGAGGCTGAAGAAAGGGGAATATTGAGTGTGTGGGTGCGATGTGGTAACTCAGTTAAAGGGGAGGACAATTCGTGAGGTTCTAGGTAAGGAAGTAGGTGTTGAGTGGATGGAGAAGTGGTAGCCGAATTGGGTGGGTGGTTGTATAGTAGGTGGAAGGATAGAAGTGGATGGTGTGTTAGTGTGTGTCATGTCATTAGGTAGCATGGCAGTGGGTGAAGGTACAGAAACATGTGGTGTATGAAGGATACTCTGTGACTGAGAGCGATTAGGTAGGTGGAAAGGGATGGGATTACCTGAAATAGTCGTGACTTGCAGGTTATGTGTGAGAGAGCAATACCCTAAGCTGGAAACTTAGTTTCGTAAAAGACCACACTACGGGAGAGGTAGAATTTTTGAGATTGGGTTTCAAATCACTAGTAGCCTATTGATTAGCACTATAGACTATGAAAATGCAAGGCTTGCTTCGAAATGATAGCTTATATACTGCATAGGGACGAAGAAGAGGATAACATAAACAACCAAAAGTTCTCAAGATAGTGTAAACTGGATATTTCTTGAATAATTTGGAAAAATGTGATTTATTTTGGATCACAGGAGAAGGCAACCTAATAATTAGAAACATGGAAGTCAAGAAAGTGTTAACCCAGTATTTAGTTGCAAGCCCGGTTGAACCAAGAGGGTTATTTCTATTTCCATGATATGGCAATATCCCATGTTGACTTAGAAATTGCTTAAATTGAGTGGAATTGTTTTTAGATTGAAGGTATTTTATTTTGGTAGATAAAATATTCTTAATAAGTAATTTGAATTTAACAAAGCACTGAAAAACATCACTATTATTCATTATGGAATACAACGAAGTAATCTAACTATGCTCATCAATAAATAGTATATAAAACTTGCATCTACAAAGGTATGGAAAATGTGATGTCCGTATATCTAAGTAAATGATTTCTAATGGACTAGAAGAACTCATAATAGATACAGAAAAGGGTTATTTCTTGGACTTGCCAAGCTAACATAACTCCCTAACTCTAAACTAATTAATGAGTATAGCAAGAGGAATGTGTAATGCCCCAAGCATTAATCAAGGTTATGTAAGCATTGGTAGCTAAGTTCCTTAGGGTTCATTGGAGCTAATTGTAATACCTTGATAAAACACAAGTTTGTAAAGGCTAATAAATTACTACAAGTGGCAAAACATTTTCATAAAACCTATTTTTAAAGCCTGAAGGCCTAAACCCCATATGAGTAGCCCAACCCCTTGAGGTTTCCAAACCATTGACCAGTTTGGTAGGGTTACTGGCAATTACCCAGTTTGGCTAACTGGTAGCTAAATGGAGAACCGTCCCTCTAGGCAACATCAGAGTTATGGCAAGGGAAGGTGAAATAAATCTAAGATGTCTAATAACCATAAAGTAAACAAGTATAATCATCAATACATGGACATGAAGCAACTAGTGGGAATGATAACTTAAGCAAACTTGTTAACAATGTGAAGATCTTAATCTTAAGCAAAGTCCATAGTAGCAACCTTACCACTCTTCTCATTCTAGAAATAAGCTTCCTACAAGATGTAATAACCGCGTAAGTCTAACGACTTAGTAAGTAAAACTCTTTGGGGAGAGGAATTGGAGGCTACTTTTAGGAGCGGTTTTCGGTTCTTTCTTTCCCTTTTCCTTTTCTTTTATTTTAATTATGTATAAATAACTTTTAAGGAGGGCTAGATTGAAGCCCTAATTATATTTATTTAATATTTCAATATTGGTGCCTTTGTGATAATTATATTGTGTTGCTTAACTTGATTAATTCCTGTTTTCTTGAATTCCTCGTATGTATGTGATTGGCCATTATAAGCATGTGGTATGAATTAGTTAATTAAATCAATTTGGATGACCGAGTCCTGGGTTTAATAAGAGAAACAAAAGAAATCCACACCGGATTCTTGGGTTAATCAACATGAAAAACCGGGAGTATACACCCATGCCCTAGGTTTCGTGTGTTTGTAGAATTCCATAGATTTTTGCTTTCTTAAAGAACAACTTAGTATACACTCATGCTAAATCCTTTGAGAAAGAAAAGAGTTAGAGTAGACACCCATGCCTAATTCGTTACTTAGAGAAATCAATAGCTTAAGGAGTAGATACTCATACACTTTGGTTGGCAAACATTAATTATTCATAATATGATTGGATCATTGGCACATTGTTATATTATCTAAATATGATTAGTGGTGGATATCAAACCCCTACCTTTAGCTTTTCATTTATCTTTATATCTTTTTATTTCTTTTCCATAATATCAATTTAGTGACAACTTGATATTTTTAATCAATTCTAAATAAAATCAGCAATCCTCGTAGGATCGATCTCGTACTTGCTGCACTATACTATCGTTTGATCTTATGACTTGCGAGTAAAACGTACTAAATATTATCTATTACTTTAGGTAGTATTTGGCACAACACTTATTAGTACCCACACCCCCTGAACTTGTGCAATTATGCTCTTCATAGGAAAACCTAGCCTCACTTCCTCCAATATTCGTAGCATAATGTTGATATAACCGGTCCAAGACACTCTTTAAGTTGTCAACAATTTTTTTTGCTTTTGGTATACTCACATTCTTCTAGAGCCAATATTCCAAGATAGATGTCTTGTAACGTGAATCAAGCACAGAAGCAACAAACAACAAGGGGTTAATAGCCTCAAAGTCTCCCCAATACTTATCATATTTCATTTTCATTTTCGTTGTCATGTTACTCAACGAATAATTATCACTTTTCACAATATTCCATCAACACATTTTGGAGTATACTAAAATACAAGTTGGAAGTTGAGTACAAGGAACCCAACATCTAAATTGTCTGCTCATAAAACACACGCAGGAATTTAACAAAGTATCAAACATTATTCCAATCATCTTCAGTCGGAGGCCCCAATGCATCCTTACCTCCATTATCATCATTCAAATAGTGTAAAAAAATTCATATCTTCGTTTAATATAAGCTCAAATGCCCTTTCATACTTTTGTGCCACCTCCAACATGGTATAAGTAGAGTTCTATCTAGTGGAAACATCAAGAGTGAAGGAAGAACTACACCAAGTGTTTTCATTTCTATACAAGACTTAAAGATGGCCAATCTTTAGGGGGATCTCTTCACATACTTCACCATATTTCGGATCCTTATAATTGAATCATCTACATCCTTCATACCCTCCTGCACAATTAAATTTAGAACATGCGCACAACACCTTACATGAACAAACCCCTGGCAACAAATAACATCTTTATTGGACATATTTCTTTTTTAAACTCACTAATTGCACGATCATTAGCAATTGCATTGTCAAATGTTATCGCCAACAAATGGTTAATCCCCCATTCCACCAAACATTGCTCTATTTCCTTAGTAATTGTTATTGCCTTGTGATCCGACATTTGGCAAAATGCCAATATTCTTTTGTGATATTTTCAAGTAGAATCAATGAAATGTCCAGTTACAACCATGTAATTCATATTTTGAATCGAAGTCCAAGTGTCAGTGGTCAAACAAATCCTTTCATCAGTCATCAACAACTTATTTTTGATTTTGTCATTTTTGCTCATAAACAACTTAACACAATCCTTCATCACTGTATAGCGAGAAGGAAGTTTAAATAGAGGCTCAAGAACCCTAAACATTTTCCTAACACCCATCTTCTCCATAACTGAAAATGAAAATTTATCAACAATGATCATTTCACAAAGTATATCCCTAATAAGTTTTTCAAAATACTTAGCAACAATTAGGTTATTACCAATACTGCCACCACTCTGACTCTATTTGGCCATAAAAGTGAACTTAGATTGAGAGCTATATTCTTTTGCTTTTAAGCTCTTGTACATTTGCCATGTTTTGACATGGTACAACATGTTAGAGGTGTCATTTCTTGTAGCATGACGTCTATGCTGAATCCCACAATAGTTACAAGTTGCAATAGGATAATCTTCAGAATTCTTTATATCTTTAGTAAAATGCTCCCATATTGAAGATCTTTTCGTTTTTAATCTTTTTTTACAAGGAATTGGTGGTCGTCGACCACGACCATGAGATGCTCCCATAGAACTAGCACATCTAATCCCTTGGGTATCCGTATCAAACTCATCAGATTCATCCTCAAATTCAAAGATTTCTAATTCTTTATCATTTATGCCTATGGGACAATAAGCAGTAGCTGGTGCAGAAGATGCAGGTGTAAGTTTAGGTGGAATATTTGATGAAAGTGCATCCATCTAAAGTTTCAAAAAAATAATGTTAATTAATTTTCTCAACTATATTCTCAATATTATTGATTGCAAAAACTAAGGTTGACAAAACGGGTCCGCAGGTCGACCCGTTTACGACCCACGACCCGTTTAAGCAATACCCAAACACGACCTGTTTAATAAACGGGTCGGATCCCCCGACACGACACGACACAACACAGGTATTTTTACGGGTCACCCGACACGACTTGTTTAACTAAAAAAGTGATTTTTTTTTTCCTGTTTTTAAATAAAATAATAATAGTTTTAGCAATTATCTCTTGAAATTAAACTCCTAGCAGGTTAGCCACACCAAATCACTTAATAGTTATAAGTTAATAGGTTTAATTGTCTAATTAAATAACAAAAAAAAAAAAAAAAGGAAAAAAAAAAAACTACATCATCATTACAAATTTACAAATACAAATTGGGTTCTCATTTTTACCACTTGTTGTCCACTCTTGAATAGTTGAATGATCCACAAATATGCTCATTTTAACATGCTCCAGATGAACTTGGAATCTCACAGGAATTGATACCATCCAATGTTAGAACATCATCTTCTTCGTTATCCACCTTCATTAAAGCTTATTCTATATTAAAAGATAAGAGAAATTAATATCATTAAAGTAAGATAAAAAAATACAAGTAAATGAAAAAAAAAAATTAAATATGCAAATAACTAATATTACTTTACTTTCCATATAACCAATCTCTAGTGCAAATTAATGCCTCAACAATATCAGGTTTAAGTAAACTCCTATACTGATCAATCACACGTCCACCAATACTAAAAGTGGATTCTGAAGCAACAGTCAAAATAGGAATACTCAAAATATTACGAGCCATGACAGCTAGTTCAGGATAACGAAATTCATTTCTTTTCCAAAATAAAAGGATGTCAAATGTCGCATTCTTATCCACATACTTAGGTTCATCCAAATAAAGTTCTAATTGAGTCTTTTGTGCATTAGATTCGACTCCATCAAATGCTAGAAATTCCTACATGAAAAGAGAGAATATAAACATAAAATTAATAAGTGGTTATGAGTATATATATAATATACTAAGTTAGTAAGTTACTAACAAGTTAAGAAACTTATGGTATTATTCATCTTTTCCCAATATGGGTCTTCTTATGGCCGAACGACTATGGAGCTTGAAGTGGTAGGAGTACTATGCTCTATAAAAAGTTTGGTTAACTTTTTATAAACATTATCATACTCTTCATAATCAACTCCATAAATCTTCGTATAGTAGTACTTTACAAGGCGAAGCTTGTAACGAGGATCTAAGACAACTGCAATGGCCAACGCTACACTAAATTCTGACCAATATTTCTCAAATTTGGTGAGCATTTGATTTGCCATTAATCTCTTATACCCATCTTCGCTCACAAGTTCTTGCTTCAAGTTCACATAAATCAATGCAACTACAGGAAAGTATAAATTGGCTGTGGGATATTTGATACCAGAAAAAGCACATGTAGCACGATAAAAGCAACCTAAGAAAGTACTAATATCAATCACCATTTCCCACTCAAGTGAACTAGGACAAAACTTATAATTTTTATCAGTCATCTCCAAATAAACAAAAGCACGCCTATAGTGAATAGCACTCTCAAGCATAAGATATGTCGAATTCCATCTGGCTGGCACATCTTGTCTTAACCCCTTGTTACTGTCCAATGACATTTGATTGACAGCCTGAAGAAAACTCTGTTTTCTCACTTGTGATCCTCTAAAATAATTAACACTATCTCGAATATTTTGGATAGCATCAGTGATCTCTTTCAATCCATCTTGCACTATCAAATTAAAAATATGGGCACAACAACACATATGAAACAACTCATCTTCACAAAGAAGGGCTTTCCTCATGTTTAATGTTTGTTTCAGTTTCTCAACATAAGAATCATTAGCAGAAGTATTATCTAATGTTATAGAGAAAACCTTTCTATCAATCCCCTACTCTTGTAGCAAAATATCTATCTTGTCAGCCAAAGATTTACCATTATGTGGTGGGGGCATAAATGAAAAGCTTAACACCATTTTAAATAATACCCATTTTTTGTCAAGAAAATGTGCAGTAAGGCAAAGATATCCATCAGTTTTCAAAGAAATCCATAAATCAGATGTAAAACTAATCCTCTCAGGACAAACAGTTAACAAAGACTTAACCTTTTGTTTTTCCAACATATGCATCTTAACTAATTCAGCCTTAGCAATATTTCTAGAGATTAATGGTATATCACTATGCAAGTATCTATGCATCTCTCTTATACCATCATATTCGACATATGAAAATGGCAAGTCATGCTTAATAATCGTAGTAACCAACAATTTTCTATATCTTTTAGGACAAAATTTTAAGGCACTTATTGACAGAGTTCCTTGACCTCTAAATAGGAGCAATTGCTGAATATCATGATCATTTTTCCCTCCACAAACCTTCATATGCTTCTGTAGATTTCCAATTCCATGTGAACTATTAGCTATATATTTATGATCACAAAACTTGCAATTTGCCCATATCCTTGGGTCATTTGGATCTTTAGAAGGAACTTCGTCAAAATGGGTCCAAACTGTTGAGGTCTTCTTACGCTTCTTCTGGACCCTTTTGTTCATCATCAGATTCGTATTAACAGAAGGATCTTCTATTGTATTTATTTCAACCACATCATCATTGAATACAACCGAATCTTCGTTAATCACCTACATACATAATCGTTAGTAAATTAGTTAAAGATAAGTTCAAGGCTTCAAGTAAGAATCAAACCAGATTTAGTAATGTTACCACAAAACTAGAATTAAGTAAGCATTAATTCTTTGTCATTCATCAAACACATTGTTTGTTGTCATTAATTAAGTAAGCACATCTTGCACTACCAACCCCTTTTGCTTTTCTCATACATCTATATTATTAAAATATGATGAGTTTTTGGGGTTGAATATAAAATAAGAGTAACTATTACATATATATTCTAGTATATAACGTCATTTCTAGTAGATGTAGTTATGTATGCTTTTGCTGGTAAGTAAGTATATTTGTGATTGTGTAAAAGTAAGAGACAGAAAATGGAAGAATATATTGAAAGCTACTTTGGCCTGATCGAGCTAACATCATTATCTATTGAACTTCAACTCAGTTTCAATATATTGATGAAACTATAACTACAAATGAGAATCTACATAAGTTGATTGGGCCGTAGCATAAACCTAATTACTCATGATGACTATGTTACTTAACAGAATTTGAAGCCCAAGCCCCCCCAATGCCTGTGTTGCATTTCAATCGCTCTTCAGGCCATTGTGCAGAACATGATGAGTTCTTGGTGTCCAGCAACCACATGCTGGCATGATGTCTCAAAGGAATCAGATTTGTAGGGTTATATTGCACAGATAATTTTAACTACAATATCTAAATCTTAGAAGTGGCAATTGTCTCTCAGAAACACAAGAAATGGCTAAAATTTCTAAAGTTTCCAATTTAACAAGCTTTTCATTTTGTAGATCTTATAGATTCAACCCTAACGACCTTTTTTATTTTATTTTTTTTTTATCTGATTTAATAAAATATGTGATTTAAAAATTACATACAGTTTAGACACATCAATTTAATAGACTGGCTTAAAAGAAGGTTTGAAAAAAAAAAAAACAAAATCATGTGCAAACAACACACTGTGCAAACCGCAAGCAACAACCATCTACCAAGCAAATCCCACAAAATCATGTGCAAACAAGAACCATCTACCAAGCAAATCTCAAAAAATCATGTGCAAACAACACTTTGTGCAAGCAACAACCATCTACTAAGCAAATCCCACAAAATCAGAGCATGAGACTTGAGAGAGTAAGAGACTAAAGAGAGAGATACATACCGGATGCGACATCGGCGAAAGAGAGAGAGCGGCAGTGGAGGAGCGGCGGTGGCGTGGCCTGGGGCATGGGTCGTGGCTGCGTGAGGACTGAGGAGTGGAGGAGCAGCAAGAGAGAGAGAGCGACAGTGGAGGAGCGATGGTGGCGTGGCATGGACGTGGGCCGTGGTTGCGTGAGGACTGATGAGTGAGGCCAAGAGGGTCTGGAGGATTCTGGATCTGGAGGAGACGACAGTATGCATTTTTCACTTTTTCCTTTAGGCTAAAAGTTAAAAAATAATAATAATAATAATAAATAAATAAATAAACGCGTCTGGCAGGTCACCCACGGGTCGACCCATGACACGACCCACCGGGCACTCATTAACAAGTCGACCCGTTTATGATCCAAACTCGTTTAATGTAAACCTAAACTCGCTAATTTTGTGTTGTGTTCGTGTCGGGTTGTCGAGTTGTGTCAAAATTGCCAGCCCTAGCAAAAACTATCTCTTCCCATTACTACTACTCCAACTTATTGTGAAATTTGAAGTTACAAAAGGTAATAAATTTTTCTAGGTACGGAAATAATGTATTTTATTTTGAAATTTGAATGCTTATTTTTGCACTTGATTACAAAAGTCTTGTACCAATGAGTCAATGACAATCAGACTTAGCCCTCAAATGTCAAAATAGAAAAACAAACAATATATCAACAAAACAGAAACTTAGGGTTAGGGTTACGACACTTAAATCTATAAACAAAACAGAGCAAACCAAAACGTTTTCTCCAGTCCTACATTTTCTTCAAAACCATACAAAGTAAACCAAAAAACAAAAGAAATCTATTAACAAAAGAAAACCATGAGAGGCGAGGCCACGAGAGCATAGAGCGGAAGAGCCACAGAGACGAGGCAGCGAGGCACGAGAGCATAGAGGCGATTCGAAGTCGAGAGTGTCTGAGAAAGTGAGAAGGGTGGCAGTCGGCAAAGCAAAGAAATTTAGGTTTAGGGGTTTTTTTTTAGAGATGTATTTATAGCATCTCCTTAAAAATAAAAATAAAAATCATTTCTTTTGTAAAATGATGAAACGACGTTGTTTTATTGGTCCTTATCGATTATATCGAAAATCGATTACCAAAATTTTCTAACCGATTACCGAATCAATATAAAAATCTTAACCGATTACTACTGGTTGACGGTTAATTTTGGTTCGGTTGCAATCGGTAGACGAAAAAAGATAGACTTAACAGTAAAATAAAAATAAATACCTGCTCTTTTGTCATTTCCATAACTGGCTGTTTTACTCCATCCAAGGGTCAATAATCATCTTCCGGCAAAATTTCATTTACTCTTATGTAGTCAAGAGCATCATCAACCCAATAACACATGTTTTCAAGGTTCAGGTCTACAGGGCCATCGTTCAGACAACCATCAATGATGTGTTCAGACAACCATCAATGATAATATAATGTGAAAAAATGGATTCGGCTACAGCACATATGCTGTTAAAAAAGCAACAATCAAGATTTAATCAAAATCATTTTAAACGAAACTATGGTCAATAAAATGATTCAGACATCTTTGGTCAATAAAATGACAGAGTTTCATTTAAAATCATTTTGACTAAATCTTGAAGGTTGCTTTTTTAAGCCGAATCTTGAAGAGATATAGTAGACTTGCCATTGTCTTGATGATGGATATGTGGATCTAGGACTTGGATGCCTTGGTCTTGCCAATCAAACTATAATGATGGTAAGTAACAATTAGGAGGGTGAGAGTTTAAACTAATGGCGGAGTTAGATAATCATTATTGTAGGGGCCGAATTAAAAATAAGATAAACAACTCACCCCTAAGGCCAACTATGAGCCTTAAATGAGTCTAGGTTTTCAATCTATACCATAAATACCACAAATTGAGTCAACAAATGGTAGAAAGGAGAGGCAACTATGGGCTAAAATGGTCTTGGGTTTTAAATAATATCACAAAGACAAAATTAGCTAACTTTAGGCTGAAATGAGGGTCAGTTGTGGCTTGAAATGTGCCTAGGATTTTAAACAGTACCACAAATGCCAAACAAAAATGGGCCAACAAAGGGACAAAAAATTAGCAACTTTGCCTCTCTTTTTTTCCTTTTTTTTTTTTTTTTTTTTTTCCGGTTTCCTTTTTCTTCTTCATCTTCCTTTTTTTTCTTTAACGCATTGCATTTTCACCACATAAAACCATACATTTTTTTCTTTTTCCTTTTTACATAAAATCAATAGTCGAAATAAGAATATGGTGATACCCTTGAATTAAAGGCAAGCCACCAAATACAAGGGTTTGTAGATTGACCTAATCAAATTTTCTGTTTCTAAAAGTAGCAAGAATAGATTCATCTACCTTGGAGATGGTTATGTCAATTATTGCCCAACTCTTAAGCTTGAGGAAAGCATTATGTGATGCCAAGGAAGAATTATCCTTTGTGGAACTGTATATATAGCAACCCAATGCTAATCAAGGCACACATCCATGAATGGAGCACCATAGAGGAGAGTACAACCTTTGATTCTTTGCAATATAACCCCCAAGGTATGTTTTGATTTTACAGTCAGAAACAAACAACTGCCTTCTTCTTCCTTCAAACAAGGAAGGCTTGGTTGTGACGATGAGTACTTCATCGGTGAGAAACAAAACCAGTGAATCAAAAGACCAAAGGGCGAAGCTTGCAGCGGAAAGAAAAATATAAATTTTCACATGTATATTTGGGATTGAACACTGGCGTTAGCTGGTGGCTTTGATAACATAAAAGAAAATATAGAACTTCATAAATTAAAGACAAAGTATGGAATAATAAAATAGACACAAATTTTTTATGTGGTTTGGTTTATGACCTACGTCCACAGGATAAAGCCTTAAAGGTTACATTGTGCTCTTATTCAATTGATAAATTTAGAATACAAAGGGTTTCTATTTATAGGGAAGTGAAGAGAATTTAAAATGGTATGAGAGATCAAATTAAATCAGATTTAAATATATTCAAATATGATTTGATTTGATTAAAATCAATGCTAAAATCAAATCTCATAATATCAAATCCGGTATTATATTCTAACATATCTCTCCTTTGCCATGCAACATAGGCATAGTTCATAACTTGAGCATCACCAATGGTGTTAGTGATAAGTTGGGAGGACAATCAGACCTTGGAGATCATTACCATGAAGGATGGGCTGAAATTGGGCAACGCATCCTATGTAGTTTGAATCATTAAGCTTGACACTAGGTAGTTGAGTGACACTAGGCAGTATGGAGGTGATATGATTGATTTTGGTTGATTGGTTGGAGTCTTGAGAAGAAGTGGCAATTGAATCAACCATGGATGAGTGTTGGCTTTTGAAGGTCTCTCATACAATGAAAAGAGAAAAACAGACTTTAGAAAAACTGTTTTGGCGCTTAATGCTAAGAACAAAGTTGTATATGTTTTTATAAGCAATACATCGCATAATATACATGGCAAGTTGAAATTGTGTATAGCTAAAATGGCAGGCTCTAATTTGTTCAGAGGAAAATAAGGGAAGCAATATTATCGGTTTACTATACATAAGGAATGCAAATATTTACTACAAGAAAACGTGCTAGCTGGAGGTCTAATTTGGTTTGTCAATATAATTTGATGAGTTGTGTATATCTTCATCTCTGTCAACGACATTCTCTAAGGATGGTCATTGGATTGTGGCTGATTTTTCTTGATGTGAGATGCTTGTGATACTTCCTTGGCAATTGACCATAATATTCTTTACAAAATATGCTTCAATAACATTCCTTTGTGGGTCATCAAGTACTGCCTCCTAATTTGCATTCCATTGTAAACATCATTTATAAATGTTAGGCTCACAACATAAATTTATAAAAGGCATGCATGTAATAATGAGTTTATAACAAAATAATCATGTTTAGACAAAGCATTTTAGTTATTTCATGAGTGATTACTTACCTTGAATGCTTCGATTCAACCTCAGATATACTAGAAGGTCTAACTTCTTGTTCTACAAATTCAAAATTTAATATTAGCCAACAAACTGAGCACAAACCCTAAAACACACATAAAAACTTGAAACACACTTAAGACACTCTTATTTGGGCGTTCTGGATTGTAGTGATCGATCATATCTTGACTGTGATTTATCACAACCCTCTGATGATTGATCAAGGCCCACTCCAAAACCCATTTTAGGTCTTCCTAAGCCCATAGCACTCAACCTAACCAAAACTACATGTACTAGAGAGTCCTAAAGCCTAAAACAACATGCAAAGAACACATCTATATATCACAAGTTCCACCTTAATACAAAACCATTAAATACGTTACTTCATTATCATTAAAGTCTAAAAAAATATAAATTATACAAAAATACTAGGTGTATGTGAATGTGTTCATTGATTCAAACTCATGCTCACATAATCAATCTACAAAACATAACTACACATAAAATCATAAATCATTTATTTTGAAAACAATACATAAAATCATGCATCCCATCTTTTGAAAACAACACATGAAATCATGAATAATTTATTTTGAATATGACTCAAATTAATCTACAACCACACTTTAAACAATCGAACAAGGTATTCAAACGAAAGTTAATGAAATAAAGATAGCGAAGAAATAAGGTTTTGGGTTATACCTCAAGAAATGATGGAATGATGTAGGTTTCTTTCTTTAGAATGCAAGAAACCCTATAATTGAGTTATTCTCTTTCTCTCTCCTACTCATGTTTTCTCTCTATGTAGGCTGAGAAGTTGAAGAATGGCCTCTCCCAGGGGCTTTAGGCTTTTATAGAGAGTGAGTCGAGTTTATAGCATTTTGGACGCACAAAAATTGTTTACCAAATAGCAGTATCATGGTGATCGATCACCATCGTGAGTAATGATTGATCACCAATGTTTTTTTTTTTTGTTGAGAAAATATTAAAAAGCCTCATAAACTACTAGCCGTTTGCAATATAGCTCCCAATGTTCAAAAGGTACTAAAGTAGCCCTCAAAACTACCAAAATGTATCAAAAAGACCACGTATTTTTTATATTCCTATAATACCCCCATTCTTTTAACAAATAAAATAATAAAATAATTGAAAAAAAACCCAAACAATTTTTTTTTAAAAAAAACCAATGGCCGAATAAATACAAAAAAAAAAAAAAAAACTTTTTGGAATAAATAAATAATTAATCACTGTAGTTGGCCTAAATTACAAATTGCTTCATGTCGTATTAAAGTAAAATCAATTTGGTAGTTTGATGGCCTACTTTAGTACTTTTTTTTTTTTTGACTATCTCAAGAACCGTACCTTTGATATTAGTTTAATACGACAAGAAACAATTTGTAATTTAAGCCAACTACAGTAACTAATTATTTATTCCAAAAAAAATTTCTTTTTGTTTTTATTCGCCCATTGGT
>NC_081549.1:13763206-13805200 GCF_901000735.1 Corylus avellana
AAATAAGTGGTCTTTTTGATAGATTTTGGTAGTTTGGGGGCTACTTTATTACCTTTTGAACATTGGGGGCTATATTGCAAACGACTCGTAGTTTGGAGGGCTATTTATATTTTTACCTTTATTTTTTTTTATTTATTTTTTTATTTTTTTTTGAGAAAAATATAAAAAAAGCCCCCCAAACTACTAACCATTTTCGATTTAGCCCCCTAATGTTTCAAAAGTGATAAAGTAGCCCCCCAAACTAAGGGTGTAAACGAGCCGAGCTTGAGCGAACTTTCCTTGTTTGGGCTCGGCTTGTTTAAATTTTACTCGAACTCGAGCTCGAGCCGAGCTTAAGGACGAGCCAAAAAAATCGAGCTCGAGCTGATAATAAATCGAGCCGAGCCGAGCCAGTTCACGAGCTGGATCTTATATTTAATTTAATTTATTAATTTATTTTTTATTATAAATTTAAACTTCAAGTACTCTTAAACGGCTCAAGAAACCAGCTTGTATATGAGCATTTGCTTAGTCTGGCTAGCGAAGTATAGAGCTCGAGTCAATACAATAAGGCACTTGGTTTCGAAGAGAAATGATATGCATCATTTTATAATAAAATGATGCTATTAGAAAAAAAAATCATCAATTTTTAATATTAATATGAGGAATTATGTGAATAACTACCAATTCGAGCCTTATACGAGCTGCTCACGAGCTTAGTTGAGTCGAGTCGAGCTAGCTTCATTTAATATTCGAGCTAGGATTCGTGTTCACAAAACGCTTCATTTAATATTCGAGTCGAGCACGAGCCGAGCTTATGCGAGTCGAGCCCGAGTTTGCTCGTGAGACGCTTCACTCACTTAACAGCCCTACCCCAAACTACCAAACTATTGCATTTTGGCCACTCTGTTAGTCAAAACCGTTAGTTTGGACGAAAATTGAAAAACGACGTCGTTTTGTTGGGGGCTACTTTATCACTTTCTGAATATTAGGAGGCTAAAATGAAAAAACGGTTGGTAGTTTGGGCGGCTTTTATATAGTTTTCCTTCTTTTTTTTTTCTTCATAAAAGGACATTGTAGTAACTTACCCATAACAAAACGACGTCGTTTTGTAGTTTCCGTCCAAACTGACGGTCTTGACTAACGGAGTGGCCAAAATGCAATAGTTTAGTAGTTTGTGAGGCTACTTTATCACTTTTGGAACATTAGGGGGCTAAATCGAAAACGGCTAGTAGTTTGAGAGGCTTTTTTATACTTTTTCTTTTTTTTTTTAAATTTTTTTAATTTTTTATAATTTTAATTTTTTTTGTTTTTTATAAAAAAGAATAAGAACATATAAGCGAATACAAATTAATTAATACACTTCGATTTAAAAAGCCAGATGTATTTTTTAAAGAGGATGTATATTTTAAAGAGCAATGCTATAAATTCAATTCTTATGCAAATCTTTCACAACTGAATTGATGTGGAATGCTCATAAATGATAGGATCAACTTTTATTAAATAAAGCTTATAAATCCAATGATTTATGAGGACTCCACATTACTCCTGTTGTACATAAATTTCATATGAGTTGCGTTTACTCTTTATTATTTTTTATTAAGGAGAAAAAGAGGTTTACATATTAGGAAACAATTGTGAGAGACTTATGTTTGGACAAGCGCGTCTCATTGGAAAGAATCTCATACAAACACGTGTCGAATTAAAAAGACAACCAATTATAATTGCATACTTAGGTAAACATAAATGAGCCGTGTCGGAGCTCTCCCAATTGACGTGGATCCGATTCGCCCGACCCGAGTATGTCGATATTTCCCGTAAAAAGGTGTCAGGGTCAATGAGACGCTTCTTTTCCCCTTCTTCGTTCTCAAGAAACAACCCCCGTCACACTCTTCGTTCCTAAGAAAAGAAAAAGAGACAGGAAAGAGAGGGAGGAAGAGAGAGGGTCAATGCGTGAGCCAGCGATGGGCTCGTCTTCCGCTGCGCTTCTTCTCATCTCTCTCTGTCTCTGCCTCTGCCTCTGCCTCGTTACCTCACGTGCCAGCGACAAGACCACCACTCTCAAAGGTATATTGTGTTTCCCATTTTTTTCCCTTGCTTTCCTTCAGAGTTCTGTGTTAGGTAAAATCCTGTTTGGTTGCCGAGAAAATCACGTTTGATGGGTTTTTGAATGGTTTGCGATCCGAGAAATGAAAGTTGCTTCCCGGCTGGGCATAGTAGTAAGCGTATGGCTTTGGTATGCACTCTGTTTTCTTGGTCGCCGATCGGACTGTTAGGGTTTGGTTGTTTCAGTTAGGTTTATGTCTTCGTATGCTTTAGGGTTTCTTGAATATTAGATTTTTTTTTGCTTTTGGTGCTTTCTAGGCGTGTCAGCATGTACATATTGATATGGGTATTTGATGTAATTATTGTGAAATAAATGAAAGATTTTGAATTAGGTGGCCATTTGTATTCTTCATATTGCAAAGTGTGTGAGTTTGGTTTGTTGGTTCTCTATGACAGATCCTTTTAGTTGGAAGTTGCACAGTTCTAGCAATTGGATTATGCAATAAGTGCTTAGTGCTTGTCTTAGGGCATGCTTGCTTCGAAAATTGATGTTTTTGGGGCAAATCATTGTTTGGTAGTCTAAAAGATATATTTCTCAGATGTTTACTCAAGAGACATGATAAAGTTTCCCAATAAAATTCTCAACTGAAGTAACTGGCTCTTAAAACAAAATTCCACATACAGAGACACAAATTGTTTACGGCATCTTGATTCATATGCTGTTTGTATATTGTGTCGGGGAATTATGAAGAACGTGATTTATAGTTCTATTTTAGTTTGGTGGGTTTGTTGGTGTATTTGAAAATAATTTCACCATTTTAAAATTGCAGGTGTTGATCTTGAAAGCCCAGCTATAGTTGTCACTCCTTCCCCCGTTTCTGGCCTTTCAACTTCTAGTGGCTCTAAAGATGCTCTTCTGTGTGAGCGTGTTCAAGTTTCTGGTCTTTCAAGATTGAAACTTGGGAGTTATGCCAGTTCTTTTCGGATTACCATGTCTCCATCTGTAGAAATCCCAGAGAGATTACATAGCAAATTTCAAGTTTGTTTTCACAGGTAAGTTAAATGTCTCTCTCTCTCTCTTGCCCACGCACACACAATATGCAAAAATTTACTTTCAACCTTTGGTTTGGACTGTTGTGTCTAACTCCTGAAATACTTGCAGAAATGATTCACTTGGCTTATGTCAGTGTGAAAATGACGACTGGAAATCTTTTAAGGGGCTGTGGAGTTCGGTTATGTCACCTTATGAGGTTAGATATATTGATGTGAAGTTCATTGGTGAAGTATCTGGTTCTGTCACAGTAGCTGTTGAAGAAGGTTTGCCTTTGCCCGTTGTGCGTTTTCAGCCTAATTCCCTATCCCTTTCAAACATCTTTACTTTGATAGTAATCTTGATTTTTATGGTTCCTTTGCAGATTTCCAGCGATGGCGCCTTGTGTGTCTAGCATTGGGATTTGTTTTACTACTTTTGGCTCCAATTGTTAGCAGTTGGGTTCCTTTTTATTATAGCAGTTCAATGGTGATCGGGGTTTTTCTGGTCATTATAATCCTACTTTTTCAGGTATTTAATTATTGACTTTGACATCTTTCCTTACTAGAGTAATGAAAATGCTTTGTCAGTATATGAGCTCTTTCCTTTTATTTTTTAAAAAGGCATCAGACAACATACTATGGTGTTCTTAAAATCATTCTCTAACTTTAAAAACAATCACTATGATGTTACTGAAACTAGAGCTTTGTATGCTTAGACAGGAAGGAAATTTACAGAGCTACAAAATGGGTAATTCAAATTTTCAATGCTTGATCACCATATAAGGAAAAAAAATTATTTTTTATTGTTTGACAATGTAGATGTCTAAAAACTTGTTTTATGTGACTTGAAAATTTTCCATATGTACTTTAAGTAGCTTGCTTGAGGGTAATAATTAACAATGAATTATCAATTGCCTTATTTTGTGTCTTTATCACTTCCTTAAATGTTATATAGGATATTATACAATAATGACTTATTTTCAGCAATCTATATCGTAAATGGGGGAACTAGAATGTGCATGAGCCTATATGAGGTTGTGACCAGAACGAAAAGTATCAATGGGCATTTTCAATTTAGATGGTGCAACAACCTAGGGAAAAGCACTAGTTACATTTGTGCTATCACTCCAAAAGGGCTAGTGAATTTGGAGCTTTCATAAAATTTATTATAAAACTCAGTTTCACTTAGTAAATAACTAATATGGGACTTAGCACCCATGAGCATTTCTTATAAACCATCTCTCCAATATGGGACCGAAGTGTTAACCCCCCCCTCTTTCGAAAATGCTTGATCACCATATAAGGAAAAAAAATTATTATTTATTGTTTGACAATGTAGATGTCTAAAAACTTGTTTTATGTGACTTGAAAATTTTCCATATGTACTTTAAGTAGCTTGCTTTTGGGTAATAATTAACAATGAATTATCAATTGCCTTATTTTGTGTCTTTATCAGTTCCTTAAATGTTATATAGGATATTATACAATAATGACTTATTTTCAGCAATCTATATCGTAAATGGGGGAACTAGAATGTGCATGAGCCTATATGAGGTTGTGACCAGAACGAAAAGTATCAATGGGCATTTTCAATTTAGATGGTGCAACAACCTAAGGAAAAGCACTAGCTACATTTGTGCTATCACTCCAAAAGGGCTAGTGAATTTGGAGCTTTCATAAAATTTCTTATAAAACTCAGTTTCACTTAATATGGGACTTAGCACCCATGAGCATTTCTTATAAACCATCTTCCCAATATAGGACCAAAGTGTTACCAAACTTCCCCCACCACCCCCCCACCCCTCTCCCTCCCCTTTAAACCCCTGATGAGCCATGTCATGCGGTGCATATATTATTTAAATAATTATAGAAGGAATTAAGTAATAATATTCTATTCGTTGTAGATATATATCACCTTATGACTACTTATCAAAAAATAAATATATCACCTTATGACTGGCATTTGCTGATGAAGGAAATAGGAGTTGATTATTATTTGAGAATACAATTTATCATGTCTTGGAGGCCAAGGCTCCCTCGAAGTAGCCATTAAAGGTTATGGCTCTCTCGAACGAGTCGATCTATCCCGTCTATGTGTTGTTACTAGTTGGTTCGCATCAACTTCATGTAGTGCTCTAGTATCACATGATTTGGTGTTACTAGGTGGTTTTGATACCATTTATACCGACCCAAGGTAAAGCGCTAGCCACATATGCGATATCATCCAAAATGACTAGTCAATTTGGAACTTCTTTATAATTCCTTATAAAGCCTAGTTTTACCTAGTAACTAAACAATGTGGGACTTAGTACTCATGACTGTCTTTATAAACCACTCACTCCATGCGGGCTACTCATCATCTTCCCAATATGGGATCGAGGTGTTACAACTTGGTTATAAACCCCTAGTTGGAAACTCAAAATTAAAATCCCAAATGAACAAAACTGGTGCTTACTAAAAAAAGACATTAGCCAGGTTTTCAAGTTTGCTTTACGGGTAAATGTGGATTGTCCATGACCCACTGTTGCTGGCTGGGCTTTAGGCATCTTGTTCTGTTTTGTATGCACCCCTGCACCCCACTAAATCTTATTAGCCAATTAGTGCAGCATTCAATCTGCTTATTCCTAGAACAATTATCAGTGCTTTTCAAAAAAATTACAAAATTCAATTATATAGCTGACTTTCCTGATAAATAAGACATTCTATGAACTAGGATCTCTGCTGTTCTTTCTCTTTCAATACAATTTTCTATATCTGTTGAAAGAAAGAAAAAACGAAAAAGAAAAACAATTTTCTATTGTTTGTGATGTGTGTGTGTGCGCGCGCATGTATATATATATTTGTCTATGTTAACTGTATAGCTTGCAATTGTGTCATAATTTTCTTTAATCATGATGTAGGGAATGAAGTTATTGCCAACTGGTAGGAAAAATGTCTTCTATCTTACTGTATACGGATCAGTGGTGAGTTTACTTCACTTTGCTCGAAAGTAATTGACTATGTTTCATTTGATATGTATTGCGTAGTCTTACTGTCCATTTACTTTTACAGATTGGAACCGGATCTTTCCTTCTAAATTACTTTTCAATGATGGTTAATTCGATTCTTGTGAATTTTGGACTCGGTGAAGAGATGCACAATCCAGTAAGCTCTTTTCCTTAGTGTTCACCTCATTGGAAGTTGGCTTGTTAAATACTATGCCAATTAGGGCAAATGTACATGTTATATTTATTGTTACTCTGATATGTTGTTATTCTTTATTCAATCTTTTTCCCCCTACTTATATAAGAAAAGTAGATATCCACCCCCCTCCCCCTCTTTTGTCTAGATTATGCGGACTATAATTAAATTTACCAAAAGAAATCTATTTGAAAAAAGTGAATCTAATTGATGTGGCACAGTAGGAAAAAGTCAGATCTATCGTAGATCCGATCAGATCCAGCAAGATCATAGATCTTTGTCTGTCTCTCTCTGTGTCTGTGTGTGTCTGTTTCCATTTGCACTTGCAAGTATTATGTCTATGGTGTTGTATATACGAGGATAGAACCATACCAGTTCTTTAGTATTTTGGCATAAAGCCCTTTCTCTTAATTACTTCTGTGTTGAATAAAAGGGAAGAAGCTCGTCTACGTGTGATTCTTTTTCTGTAATGGCCTGTTATACAACTATTATGTTTTGTTATCATTTTAGGGATTTTCCAACTTTGAAGAAACACACCCACAAACATTTTGCCTTTCCTTGTTTTCTTCTTGCAGGTCTCTATATTTGTGCTAGTGGGAATAGTCATTGCTGGTGCTGCTTTAGGATACTGGATTGTGAGGAAATTTGTAATCTCAAAAGACGGAAGTGTGGATGTTGGTATAGCTCATTTTGTTAAATGGGCAATGCGCATCATTGGAACCACCTTTATTTTACAGGTGCTTTATCTTCATGTTGGCAACATAGTTGAAATTGAATTTAGAAAGATTTCATTTGCTTTATTTTGCTTGACTAATCAATGAATGTGAATACCATTGCATTGTTTCCTGTTTACATCTACTCTTCCAAATATGAGAAGTTCTAATGGCAGACATGCATGTCATTCTATCTATACATACAATGCTTCTATGGTCAGATAATTAACAAGCATGTTTGGAAAATGAGTTTTTACTAGTTTACTGTGAATTCTGTCATTCATGTACTTATATGATTGATATCTATTTGATATGAATGAAATTTTTGTTTCAGATATGTTGTGTTACATATTCAATTTTGCCTTGGGGTTTGAAGAACAATTGGATACATCTGATAATTAGGCCATGTTGCGTTCGCATCTTCTTCTGGGCTTTAGATGAATTTGACAGTTAATGATACCAGTTACACCAACACTTATACCTGAGGCCATCTGACGTGGACTGATTCCCTAGGGAAGTTGCTTAACATCATCAGGCATAAGCATGGCTGCTACCTTTCCACTCTGAACATGCAAACGCATAAGGCCTGCTACCTGATTCTAATTAAAATAAATATCATTTTTGTGTAGCACTGAGATGATGCCATCATCTTCTAAGCTTTTTTTAAATACTTGATTTGCATGACTTAATTAAATTTTGGGCCCACTGATGATTGGATTGTTATTGATGCTTTTAGCCATTTTGTTATCGAGGTCAAACCTTTGTCTGCTTAAATGCCTAAGTTCTGATGTAATTGGTCTTATGTTTTCTCATTGTTTGTTATTCTGAAACTGCTGTTTTCCCTTAAATTTTTTGCTTTTATATTCTGTCAGAGCACTCTTGACACCCCTCTAGCACTGGCGACCTTGGTTTCTTGCTGGGCTATCTGCAATCTTATCTTTTCTCTGAAGTGGGCTGGTACAGCGTAAGTTGCATACAGGTTCCACTTCTAGTTTGTTTCACATTTATGTGGTGATGCATCTTACTAGAATTATGTTGTGTTCTGAGCATAATTCCTCTTGGATCTTTGATTCAGTGATTGAGCTTGTGAGATCTAAACCAAAAATGCGTAATTTTAACAAACCTGATAGTGTTTGGATGGAGAAGCCTACCCAGTCCTGAGCCTGTAAAGAATATACCCCAAACTCGTCCCAACCCAAACCTATTCTAGATACACTTAAGAGTGCTATAACTATTTAAATACCATTACAATTCATGATATTCTAACTGCCTAAAATTATCTAGTCAAAATTACTTTTAAGTTTATAGGGAAAATTACAACTATTAAATTCAAAAATATTACACACAAATTACCCTTAAATGTTAACCTCTGGTAAATGGATTGAATAGAATCTAAGCTGATGTCAGAAGTAGTAATAGTAAATGGCAATTGTGTACTACAAAAAAAAAAAAAAGTGTATGGCAATTGTGTCAATATGTTAAATGGTTGGATGGGGTAACATTTAGCATGTCAGGCCCTGCACTTCGCTTCTACCAACTGAAAAAATCTTTTTTTTTTTTTTTTTTTTTCTTCTTGCATGAAGATATATAACTTTCTGGGTGATTGGATGATTAAAAAATGTTTGTGACTTCCTTTCACCCACATTTGCATCTCTTATCTTGGAGCTTGATCTCATTACCATTTACGCTTGTTCATGATGTGCTATCGTATGAAGCAACATGCTTACTTTAGGAATCTAAGTTTAACTTTGACAAATTAAAGAATATAGCCAAAACTCAAAATTTAATGAGAACTAATGGATTTTTGTGAATAAGTAAGCTAGATTAGTTTATTATTTTTTTTTGGGAGCAAGCTTCCTTATGCAATTACTGTTGGGTAATTATACTATGGCTACTAAGTAGAAAAGTAGCAACAGTTGCACTTATAAGGGCAGAAATAATAAGGATTTACACATTTTAACAATTTTATTCAAAATTTTAAACCAATAGCAATTTATAATAATTTTTTTGAACTCACGGCTTCTTTCTTCTACACGCTTTTCACTTGGACAACAGCTTGGCTTGTCCCTTTAGTGATTAGCTATCTTGATTTTCTTGTTCTTTTCTCTTCTCCTAATTAGGTGTTTTTTCTTGCATACTTACTGTGTACTTAGGTTGTGCCCCTCTGCGCTTTTGAAATAAACATTATTTATCAAAAAAATAATAATTTTTTTCTAAGATCAGTGAATTCCATTTGATCTACTAAACAGAAGTTAATGTTTGAAGGTAACAAAATGTATTATATTTCCTAATTTATGGAAGATTAACATTCACTTCGAAACAAGAGGGAAATACGATGTAATTTTACAAACTTCTGGGGAGGTCGTCTTTGGATGCTCCAACAAATGTCAATAAGATGGATGAGTGGTGGCCATGACTAATGGTTATGGATTTTCTCTAAATGTTTGTATAATCATTATATATTTTTCTATAGCATTTGAAGGTTCAAAAGCATATATTAAGAGATCCGTGGGAATGGTAGCAAAGTGGGCTTCTTTATGGTGCAAAGAGATTTAAGATATAGGTCTCTGTGTAGTGTAGCAATTAGTGAAGGAGTGTTTAGCTCTCTCTTGAACAACCACATAGGGCCCCGTCTTTTCCATTTACTTTTTGTTATTTACTTTAGAAGTTCCCCATGATAATGGAGTACATGATCCATGTAGGCGTCAATCATATTCTGGGAGCGTGACTCCTTGGCTGAAGCAGGAGAGACAGACAACAGGAAAGCATAGTCGACCTGAATTCCTTAGCAGGTCAAGCCCTCAAGGGAAGATGTGGAGTAGTCCATCGAAGCAGTCTGCTTGGTCCAACTCTCCCGTTAGAGGTATTACTCTTTGTTGCTGGCCTTTCTTGTTTTTCATGTTTCTTGATACTTAATAAGCTTCAATTGCTTAGGTTGTGGGATATGAGAGTTCTCAATACATATAGATAGAAATACTGGGGATATATGTTCTATTTAACAGAAGCTATTTCTATTTAGAAACCATTGCTTAACTATGTGCATTTTCTGATATGTCCAGTATTCAACTATGAGGTTAACACATGTATTTGGTCGTTATCTTTTCCAATAGATTTCTACTCGGCCCTTGCTAGTGTTATGTCATTGAAGTCTTGGTAGTATTTTATTGTGTTTGAATATCAAATGGTCCTTGGTTGTTTTAACAGAATTTTCTGTGATGGCATGAAATGTGATAAATTAATTGCCGATATAGCAAAAATGCATTGCAATGATTTCATTTTTTTTTTTTCTTTCTTGTTCTTTTTTTAATACTAGGTTTGAATTTACATCCAAAAAACCAAAAACCATGCTATATTTAAAAAATGTAGCATGGAGACTTAAATATAGAGAGAAAACAGTGGATAGGTTGATGTAGATGTCCTTGGTGGCAATGCCTTCAGTGGAGGAAGGGTTGGTGGTGGGGATGGCCTTTTCTGGTGGAGATGCCACTTCAAGCGGCTTGGATTCATTGAATGGGGATTGGATCAGGAAATGGATGAAGATGGACAACTCTTTTCTTTTATTTTTATTTATTTATTTAATTTTTATCCATGGTGTGGTTGTTGTTGAACCATGGAATAAGGCTTCTTTGCAGATTGGTGATAGGATTCCTTACAGATTGATTTCCAGGGCCATGGTTGCTTCTTTTGGTTCCTTTAGGGCCAGAGATGATCGCTGTTTCCTTCAACCCCCACCTTTTTTCTGATTCTAATTGCTCCAAGGCCAGCATACCTGTGATTTTTTGTTTTTTTGTTTTTGTTTTCTGTTTTTTAATTTCTTCAGAAAGATGATGAATAGAATGACTTGCTCTTTTAGGTCAGGGTTTTGCAATTTTTTTTTTTTTTTTTTTTTGGGATTTCTCGAATGGAATTTTGAATAAGATTTGGGGACTATTTAGGACGAGAAGGATGTGGACTGAGAGCAGATGGGGCTCGTGCATCATTAGCCTCCCTCAATTAGTTAAATCTGATGTTTAAACATTAACATGTCAACAGAGATAAGAAAAGAAAGAGGAAAGCAAGGCATCAGAAAGTTGGTGACTTCTGTCAAGTCTTCGAGCGATGCCCATCTGCATTAAGGATGACCTTGAAAGATTTTATAAACTCTAGTGATCTCTTAGAAACTTTAGTGAGTAAAAGCTTATTTGATTTCTTTCATTTTTATCTTAAGAGGTTTTCCAAACTTTTGGTCGCTTGTTAAATCTTACTGCAGGAACTCTTTTTTTTTTTTTTCTGAGAAACTTCTGAAAAGCCTGCCATCTTGCATATGATCATCAAGGTGTTGCAGATTAAATGAAAGGAGAAAGAAGTGAACATTTTGGGTTACATTCTTTTTTGTTTCTAAGAGGAGCAAATGTTGAAGTTTTTCTGTGTCTGGGATTTCCCCTTTTGTTCTCGCATGTGCTTCAGTTCAGTGATTTTATGTGGTAGCTCAATCTTCTGTTGGCATTTTAAATATGCTTAGCATGTATATCAATCTTCTTTGAAGCTGCCATTTCTTGTCAATCCTCCATTATGATATTTTTATCTGTTGCAGGTGTAACATCGCCATCGCCATCGCCATCTTTTGGAGGAAAGAATGAGCAAGAATACTATTCAACCTTCCACAATGTGCGGAATCGAAAGAAGTTTACAAAGAAAGAGTGGGATGATTTCACACGGGAATCAACCCGACAAGCCATTACTGAATGGGCAACATCCCCTGAATTCGCTGATTGGATGATCGATAATGCTGACCGAGTACAACTCCTTCCAAGTGAGTGTTCAGACGAATCCATGGGAAGTGAAGATTCTACAAATGAGAATGTTGTAGGGAGCCGAGGGCCGTTCAGGTTTTTAAACTGGTAGTATTGAGGATGAAACCAAGCAAGTATGCACTTTTTGCAGTTGGCGTAGGAGATATGTAAGTGGTAGGTGACTGGAGTAGAAGATGTTTTTTTTTTACCAATCGGTGATACTCCCTTCAAGTAACATGTAGGATTAGAAGAAATTAGGTTCAGATTTAGGTATATGTAACCATTTACCAGCTGCTGTTACCACTTGTGTTTTTTTTTTTTTCTTTCCTGTATCCAATATACGCTCTACTGATAACATTAAAACAGCTGTAACTACTTAACTGCATTCTTGTAGTAATTTTGTAGTGGGGATGGCCTTTCTTCAGCCCCTTCAACTCTCTCTCTCTCCGTCGCCCTTTTTTTATTTTTATTTTTTATTTTTTATTCTCCTTGAACTCATGTGCCGATACCTTCTAACTTCATGCCTTACATAAATGAGTAATTTTAGAAGTCATTCTTATGTTCCTCTTGTGTAACTTTAAGAATGAGGTGGCTTTTAAAATTACTACTTGATCAAAATTCAATAATGATTAATTACAAGGTCAATGGTAATTTTAGAAGCAATATCATTCTTGGAGTAGCACAAGACACAAAAGTAACTTGTAGCATTACTTTATATAGACTATAGATTATAAGAAAATAATGCAGTCAATAGTACATGAAAAAGGATAGGAGAATGATTATTTAGTGATGTATAATATTGGTTTCTATCCCAAAAAGCTTCCTCCACGTATCAAACCATAAAGGTAATGATGAAATTTCATGGTATCTATCAAAGATAAAGAACCATGAATGTTGATATCTGTCATTCTGAAGAAAAAACATGTATTAAACCAGGCTTTTTGATAATCAAAATAATTATGGGATTGAGGAATGAAGGGTTGCACAATTGCAGTCAAATGGTGGGATGTATTTACATATCATCCCATCATGACAAAAGTCATAGAATCATTCACAGATCAACTCATTGCTTCAGATCATTTTCTTTTAAAGAAAAGTTTTAATCAAGGAAAGATTGCTTCTTCAAGCTCAAAACAAGAATTCAGAAAGCATTTACAGGAAACATTGTCTCAACTTCCAAATGATGAACAAGAAGATGAGCCAGCACACTTGGTACTCCCAGGATATTCCCAAGGTCCTTATGATGATATTGAATTATGAAAATCAATTGTCGGTAGAAGCACAAGCAACTTTCAGTCGGAGCATCAGAAAAATCATTATAATTTGAAGATACGAATCATTATTTTTGACATACCAAATGATATTGAGAAAAAGAGATTTGTCAGCATAAGAAACAAATAACTTTTAAAGAAGCAGAATAATGAAATATAGTTTAAATAATATAAGATACATAACATATAGTATATAAATATATAATATATACTATGTAATATAATATATATGTATAAGATATATATACTATACTTATGACTTAATATACATACATATTTAAGCGAACTTAACATGTCGAGCCATGGTTATACGAGTTATGTCCGAGCCTAAGTTTAGCGAAGCTGAGTTTATATGAATTTGAGTTGTTTAATATAGGTACCTCCCAATTCTCTCCGGTTAATAGTTTTCCGAGGCTATGGAGCAGGACTGCAGGAGCTTTTCAGTCTTCAGTAGCTGGCTTGAGGTAATCTCATAACTGCAGAGTAAAAATGTAACAATCTAGTGCACGCGTGTCGCACGTGACAACTCTCTCATTTTCTCTTCCTAGTCTCACTCCCAACTCATCCACTCTCTCATTTCCCTCGAGAAAAACCCTTCTTAAGCCCCCCCTTCACTCTTGGAGACTTAGCGATGCTCCAACGCACCGTTTTGTCGAAGTCCATCCACCTCCGGCGCTACAGCCAATCGGCGGCCGCCGCCGCCATCTTCCACGACGCGGAGGTGGAGGCCTTCCCTCGGCCCGACCCCAAGTACGCCGAGACCATCGTGGCGATCCCGCGTCTTAGCTCAGGCAAGAGCATCGCCGCCAAGGAGCGCAAGGCCGGGCGTGTCCCCAGCATCATCTTCGAGCAGGAGGACGGCCAGCACGGCGGAAACAAGCGCCTCATCTCCGTCCAGGCCAACCAGATCCGCAAGCTTGTCAACCACCTCGGCCGCTCCTTCTTTCTTTCCAGGCTCTTCGATCTCGAGGTCAGGGCCGATGTATTGGACCCCGAAGATATCGTCGAGAAGGTTCGCGTTCTGCCCCGCCTGGTACTCTCTTTCTTCTCTTTCTTTCTCTCCTTTCTTTGTTTGCTTAGGGCTATGTTTGGTTTCCGAGAAAGTCTAGGAAAATGGGAGAAGTTTCGGAAGTTCACTTGATTGTATTCTGGAATATCTCCTTTTTGAGAAAGCGGTGGAGGAAAACGAATTGCAAACAATTCCTTGGCCAAGCCTAATTATTGACAGAGTAGTGATTGGTTAGTTAGAAACAAAATTGAGAGTGGGTATGGACATTCCGTGATAAGCGAATTGCTCCATTCTGTTTCATATAAGATTCTAATGTCTAAATCAATATGTTATCTTGAATTTGGCCATTTAGGAAAATGACAATTAATTTGACATGGCTTCTAGCAGCTATCTTGAAATGCTTTCAGCTATTAACTGTTGTGGCAGCGGCGGCGACTCCAATTTTCTTCAACCACATTATTCCACATGATAGGATTATAGAATTTATTCCTTTAAATTCCATGGAATTTTGGATGGATCCTTTTAAATTTGATAGGCTGACCAAATTCAAAGCGGTTTCTTATTGTACTTAGTTTTTTTTTTTGTTGGTGATATGACATTTGGTCTGGATTAAGTTAAATCTCTGCTTAATTGTGCCAGCTTCATCTGCATTCGGCCACAGATGCACCACTCAATGTTACCTTCATAAGGGCCCCTTCAAACGCTTTGTTGAAAGTTGATGTTCCTATTGTATTCAGAGGAGAAGATGTTTCCCCTGGACTAAGGAAAGGTAAGGCAACATGGAATTTTGCTTCCATTTACGTTTTATATAAATAGAATGCCATGGTGTGACTGAATTTGAATTTTCTTTTTGTGCACACATATGATTTTTTTTTTTTTTTTTGTCTTGATTTATCACCTACTGTCATGAATCATATCTTTAATGAGAACATCCTGCGTATATTGTCATGATTAGTAAAACACCAGACTTGTGCTGAATTTATATTCAAAACTAATCTTTGTTCATGGGTTCTATCTACTTTTGATAACAGTTTAATAAGATTTGCCACCTGTGTTATAATTCTCATACAATACCTGTGGCCTTAGCGTTAATATGGCAAGGCTTGTGCTGGGTCTTTATTATTTTTAAGTTGAACAGTTTAAAGAATGTGGGTGTTTGCTCACCTACTCACCAATTTCCTACTAGTTTAAAGACTTGTTCCTAGGTACTCTTTCTATCTCTCTCACACGCACACGCCAACACACTTCTTCCTTCTATTTTTTTGCCCACTGTACTATTTTTTTTTCCTTTTCTTGTCTTCTTGTTTTACCAAAATCCTCTTTAATTTAATATCTTTGTCTATTTTTCTCTCATCTACTTCGGCTTAAAAGCCAGTTTTCCTCAATTTTTTATGAAATACAGGATGCTCACTAAATAATAAGAAACTAATCTTTCACTTCTACAACTCGAGATATTTTCCTTATTTTTTCACCGAATTTAAAAGCCTAATTTTTTAGAATCTACTTCACTGAATGTGGTTATGCTATAATCTTGGAGACGTACTTGGAGGTAATGATAAGATCTGAATAGAGTTTAGTAATGGAATGTTTAGAGCTGCCATTAAGTTGATAAATCCACTACACGTACTAAAAAGGTAAGGCTACTACTGTCTCTACTGAGATCTCTCACAGTTGAGAAGCTTAATTTTGATGATAAAAGATTAAAGCTCTCCTTTACAGGTAAATTAACTCAGTAGATTTGAATGTAAAGATGTGTTACAACCCTTTCCTGGAACTTACAAGGTCGGAGGTATTATATGGTAGAATTAGCTCCATAAATCTGATCATAGATTGATCTTGTACATTGACTTAAAAGTACTCGTGTGCTCTAGGTGGTCATACTCCTGCTACCTGAATTCTGTTCCTTTATGAATCTAAGTTGATGTGAACAATGTTAATGATTAAATTGGCCAGAGTCTAATTGTTATTTAACAAATTTGGCAGGGGCTTATTTGAATACCATCAAAAGAACTGTTAAGTATCTTTGTCCAGCAGATGTCATCCCTCCTTATATTGATGTTGATTTGAGTGAGTTGGACGTGGGCCAAAAGTTGGTAATGGGAGACCTAAAGGTTCATCCAGCCCTAAAGCTAATGCAGTCAAAAGATGAGGCCGTTTGTAAGATTATGGGATCCAGGGTTTCTGATCAAAAGAAATCTAAATAACCACTTCTCTTCAGAGGTTCGTAGCCTCTCTTTTTGTTGACAATTTACAGCCGCCGTCAGTCAGACGTTGCTCAGATAACAGGTATTATTGACGGTTTCTTAAATATGTCTTGATCGTGATAGGGAGAGGGCATTAAACGGTGAATGTGAGCTCCCCCCTCCCCCTGATTTTTTTTTTTTTTTTTTTTTGTCCCCTGTTTTTACCATTTTTCTTTTAGATTGGGGAATTTAGGGGTGTTGATGGTGAAGGGATGATATGGAGGATAATCACTTATACAATGTTGATCCCGTATCTTTTTTTTTCCCTTTCTTATTCTGTAATGGCTTTCCCTAAGGGTCTTGGTATTTGCACATTGAACAGATGAATAAGGTAAAGGTGCTTCCTTTTATGTGCTTACAATGTCTAATGAGAAATGCTACGACAGCTACGTGCACTCTATGCACACTCTCTAATTGCACACTTCCTAATGTGGTAGTGAAAATCACCGTTGGATCTAAAATTTAATGGTGATCCATCTACTGACACGTTAAAGAGGTGCACTTGGAAGTGCATGTAGTATTTTTAATACTTAATTGATGAAATTATCTGGAAATACCCGTTTGCCCTTTCTAGCAGACGGGGGTGTGAATGCAATACATGAATACAACAATAGTTTAAATGAAAGTCTACCGTAGATAACGTTGTTGAAGCATTGAAAGGTTTAAATGAATTCAATGCATTTTCCAATTGACTTCTTAAGTTATTACGCGTTGTCCACATGACCAAACTGTCTCAAAAGTAGCATGGAGCGAATTTTTTTTTTTTTTTTTTTGTAACTAAAGTACATAAGAAACAATTTGCCACTGCAAATTGGACCCGTCACCAACTCAGAAGCTCAACCAAAGTAACAATTTGCTACCTGTGTAATAGTTTGCCATCACATACTTAAAATTAAGATGAGTTGCAGCAATATTAGGCTCAGCTTCTTCGGAGTAAAATATTTTATGAAATATATATATACCAAAGTGCGTTCTAAGCCCAAAATCAATGGTTTTTCTTGTATTCTCTCTAAGAACTTGAAAACACTAAAACAAAATAAAATCAAACAAATAACAACGCTAGGGAATTAACATATGCGAGTTAAGAGGCTTGAATGTGTAACATTCGACCCTTATCACATCTCCAAACTTACATATTGCTAGTCCCTTAGCAATACAAAATAGAAAATAAACTGAAAAACAAAAGATAAATCATTTTTTCGTGGGATGTACTGTAATACCCTGACTTTTTAAATCATTTTAAAAAGAGTTTTAAACCCTTAACAAGTTAATAGCCTTCTAAATCAGCCCTAAATAGGAAACCCTAAGCTATCTCAACATAACCCAAAGCCCTCACACTTAACCATAAAGCCTTGAAGCAAAACCAGACCCCACCCTTACTGATCGTACGTACGCCTAGTAGTACAGTACGTACGCTCTTGTCTCTAGTACCAGACGTACGCAGGAGGACCATCGGACGTACGCTCTTGTCTCTAGTACCGGACATACGCCAGGGGACTACCAAACTTACGCTCTTGTCTCTAGTAACGGACGTACGCAGGGGGACCACCGGACATACGCTACTTTTGGGTTGACCATTGGTTAATGACTGTACGTACAATGCACCCTTTGGACCGTTGAATAAATAGTACCGAACGTCCGCTACATTTTAGAATAGTTAGTAGCGCCATTAGCTTTTCTGGCCTATAAATACCAACCCCCACCACCCCTTTGAACTCATTCTTACGCCCCCAGACTCTTTGAGAAACCTCTGTTTGAGTGATTTGTGAGTTTTGATTTGAGAGAGAGAAGGAAGAAAGCTTGGTGTTCTTATCACCTCCCGAGGTAAACCTTTGCCTGTTTTTATACTCTCAATGTTGTTCTTATTGCTTTTCTTGATATTTTGAGTTTTCAAAAGACGTTATGTTAAGCTTTTACTACTTTCCTTACAAATCAAGAAATATTTTCAAAAGAGTTTTAAAAGCTTTTTAATTCCTCGTATTACATGTTGATGTGTTTTGTTTATGATGCATGTGTTTATTTAATAGCCTAGGAGGAGAAATTATAGCCTATAGGTTTTATTGAAACCATAAAACATAGTTTGGAGCTTTTTGCCGAATTGCCTAACTCATTGACCGGACATACACTCTCTAGCCCGAACGTACGGTCAGGAAGCCAGGCATCTACTTTTAAGCCTCACTCTTGTGTATTTTAGAGTCAAACAACCCTTTTAATAGATAGGACTTATCATCTTACTCGTAGAGGTCCTCTAGTACTGCGGATAACGATGTGTCGTATTTTGTTATAGCAGGATTTTTGTGGTGTCGGAGGACTCAAGCAAGCGCATGAGGTAAGTAAACACTTACGAACTCTTTTTTTGAAAAATGTGGGATATGTCAGTTCACTGACCATGAGTATGATATAAGCATGTCTACATTTTGTAATTACTTGGTAATTGTTTAATTAATTGGTTGATAAGATGCATTGTATGACATAGTACACCGGTACGTGCGATATAATGGCCATGGGCTTACTATATAGACTTCATCTTATGGTCAATTGCGTGTGTTGTTATATGGGCTTTGGATGCAATGATTGTTTCGTCCTAATAGTTGGTTACTACATGACGGACATCATTAGTGGTGTGGGCCAACCGAGGTCGGACTCGGTCGTGCCACTAATGGGTTGTACGATAGCGTACAATATCCGTGGCACTGGTGTTGTATTATAAGTCCCTAGGATAGTGCCAGCCCTACTGAGGAGGGGTAATATCTCGGGTAGACCATACATGAGAGTTATGACCTATAAAACATTAGTTTTTCCTACATTGAAATACTTAGGCGATTGCCGCTGGGAATACACTACTCTTTTATTAACCAAACAATACTTTTATGATGTATTAATGGAGACAACATCTCTTTTTAATGTTTACTAAAACTGCACGTTTATTTCTGCTTAAATGAGCTCTTGTCATACCTAATTGTGATGTTTACTTACTAAGTCGTTAGACTTACGCTGTTATTCCCCCTTTTAGGAAGTTTGTCATTAGAACCCAAGAGTGGCACGGTTGCCACTACAGACCTTGCTTCAGAATCTTCATGCTGTTATCAGGTTTGTTTTACATTATTATTAGTTCCTCTATGTCTTTAATTTCAAGGAATATACATATCCACTTGATGATTTAATAGTTTCTCAGATTTATTTCACATTCATATGCATTAACTCTGAAAATTCTTAGAGGGGCGATTTCTCAGTTAGCCATAAGTTGATTTAACTGGGGTAATTGCTAGTAACCCTGCCAGGTTAGCCAAGACTAATTTTGAGGGCGTTACATGTATGATTGCATTTAGCGTATGCAACAAGCCTTTTAAACCTCTAAACATCCATAGAGGATGAGTGAAGTCTCGTGAAGGTTTAACAGGAATGATACCCATAATCATTGTTACTACCATGTTATCCCTAAGAATTTAGCATCATAAAAATCATAGTTTTCATTCATTAGCAAGCTTAACAAAACAAACTTCATCTTCACTATTTCAAGAAATTAAGAATCAATCTACTAAACATGGCATTATGAGATATCACAAGATTCAACTAGTGTAAAGTGAACTTAACACATAGTCATGACATGTTTCTCAATCATGCATGATTCAATACTCAAAATTCACTGGACTCCCCATTGGATAAAACAATAAAGGCATTTTTTTTTTTTAAATGCAAGCTTGCAGTGCTTAGCTCCCTTAAGCTTTCTAATTGACCCATATATCGAGCGTTAAGCCAGTGACTCTCAAACCAGATGGCTTTAGGGCATTAGGTGTAAAAACACCTCTAAGGACTTACTAACTCGAGTCAAAAAGGCTACGAAGCCAAGCTAGCCATGCTATTAATCAAGCCAACCTCTCACTTTTTGACGCAAACACTCACTACTTAATGATGCAAGAGGTCCGGTTACTTAGTGGGAAACTCAAACTGATCAATATTATTCCCTTTTTATTATTATTATTATTATTATTAATATTAGGGGAAACTTGACTTACCCCTCCTATACTTTCACGCTTTTTGCAGACACTCTCCCATTGTTCAAAAACTCTCACTTTAGTGTATCAAACTTTCGTTTCGTTCCAAATACCCCCCCTACCATTAGCTTTTGCAGTTAAATCAAACGGTAGATTTAGTAAAAGACCTTTATACCCCTAATTTTTTTTTTAAAATTTCAAATTTACCCTTATTTATAAATAAAAAATTATTATTATAATTATTATATTAAAAAATAATTAAAAAAATATATGAAAAAGTGACCCACCGGTGGTCACAAGACCCTTGTGACCCCCCCCCGGTGGGTCACAAGTGACCCCCGGTCACTATTTTATAATAATAATAATAATAATAATAATAATGTCAATATATATATATATATATAATGTCACTATTTTTTTAAAAATAATAATAATATAATAATAATAATAATAATAATATGACTCGTGGGTCACAATACGAGTGGGTTGGATATGACTCGTGGGTCACAATACGAGTGGGTTGGATCTACCGGTAAACCCACAGGTCAAGATTTTTTTTAAAAAAACTTATTTTTTAATAAAAAATAAGGGCAAGATTGAAATTTCACACCCTTCCGTTACGATTTCACAGAAAATCTTAACGGAAGGGGCAAAGTGGAAGGAAACGAAAGTTGGATACATCAAAATGAGAGTTTTTGAACAATGAAGGAGTGTATGCAAAAAACGCGAAAGTATAGGGGGGTAAGTGAAGTTTCCCCAAATAATTAAAACAAGTGAAAATTCATCACCAAACCCACACTAGGCCAGGGAACGAAATATACGATTTTCATTAAAAAGAACGTTAACAGAAAATCGCTACTTATATATATATATATATATCTTTTTTTTGACATGTCCGCACAAGAGGACTAGTTGTATATTCTTGGATATTTGTATTGAACATTACCAGAAAGAAAGAACTTGATTTGAGTTGATTTTGAGATTCATTTCTCAATTATTTATTTATATATTCTTGGATATTTGTATAAAAAAAAATCACCATTAGTACAGGCTACTTTTGCTTCGCCAACAAACTCTTATACTGAGAGTGAGAGCCCTCCTCTGAGGAATCTTCATGAGGCAACCAGCAACTAAAAAAAGCTGCCAAAACAATGAAGGACAGCAAGAAGAAGTAGAAGAGCTTAACCCCTCCACAGCTTTCCTCCAATGCCTGGAGCTAATCCTCCCGTGGCTAACACCACAAG
This sequence comes from Corylus avellana, assembly GCF_901000735.1. NCBI lineage: Eukaryota > Viridiplantae > Streptophyta > Magnoliopsida > Fagales > Betulaceae > Corylus > Corylus avellana. Next base: position 13,784,691 of record NC_081549.1, read on the forward strand.
AACTGGCCACTGTTTCTCTAACCTCCAAATCCCTCAACCAGATCTCCAAATCCATAACTCACCGCCGATCCTCCGACGCTTCCGGATCCTCCGAGAACCTCCCCATCCCATTCCACAACACCGCCGACGATCGCCTCTACGCCTACTTCATCTACACCCCTTCACAAATTCTCCCCTCTTTTGCCTCGCAATTCCGACGCCAATCTTGGGGCTCGGGCGGCTCCAGCGCGAGACCCAACTCGGTGAGTCGGCTCTGCGTAGAACCGGTGAGTTTGGTGGACGAGTTGGGTGAGATTTTATCTGGGTGTGATTGCCAGAGGTGTGAGGACGATGATCGGTGTCCGTGTATTGGGTTGAATGGTTCGGATGTGGCGAGCGAGTGCGGACCGAGTTGTGGGTGCGGGTTGGAGTGTGGGAAGCGGTTGACTCAGAGAGGGGTTTCGTTGCGGCTGAAGATTGTGAGGGATAGCAGGAAAGGCTGGGGTTTGTTTGCAGACCAGTTCATTGGTAAAGGCCAATTTGTGTGCGAGTATGCAGGTACTTTTTCTTCCAACCTGCAGCTGATTATGGGTTCTTTTCGAAACAGTATGATTTTGTTTTAGAATTTGAGGTTTTTTGTATTGTCTGTTTGATTGTATGGGATTCATTGTTATTATTGTCATTAGAGGATATGAAACTTTATCAACTGGATATTTAGGAATGCTGTGATTAAATTGTGTGCGATTAGTGGTTAATTTTGATTGAGAAAGGTACATGAGTGAATCCCAATGGGTATGTATGCTTGCATAATCCTGGTATTTTTATATAAGAAACTTCACTTACCCTTGAATTCTAACTGTTAAGGGTTTTGCAATCATAATTTCATATGATCAAAATTTGTAATGTCGGGTGTTCAAGTTTGAGTCCCTTTTAATTTTATCCCTCCGTTAGGATTTAATAGTCATAAGGAAGGTTGCCAAAATGCCTAGAAGATCCGTTTAAAATTCTTTTTTAAAAATTTGATGATCAACAACCAAGCCATTTCCTTTTTTAAACAAAAATCTAAATGGAAAATTTTATTTTTATAAATTATGTTAGTTGTTTGATTTAATGCGAAATCCTAACAATAGAGGTGAAAATATGTGATACCGACATTGCAAATTTTGATAATTCGAGGTTATGATTACAAAACCCTTGACAGTGGGAGATTAAGAAATGAAAAACATGGTATGTAGATTAAGAAATGAAAAACATGGTATATGTATGAGACTTGTTCAACAAAGAAAGTGTGGCGGGTGACAAAATAATGTTTGCTTTATGCAACATCCTTGATACTTTGAACGAAAGGAAAAATATTTAGCAAACTTTGAGATGTTGATTTTTAGCTTCTTCTTCTTTTTTTTTTTTTTTAATAAAAAAAAAAAATAAAAATAAAAATTCAGTGGAATTATAGCCGCAGTGGTTCTCGAATTTCATCAGTGTTTTGATGGCATGCATCTCTGTTAAATTCTCAGATTGTGTGTTTGCTTGTGTAAGCATTTGTATTGAAACTTTGTTCAATTTGCTTGCAAAAGGTGAACTTTTGACAACCAAAGAGGCAACAAGGCGGCAACAAATGTATGATGAACGTTTATCAGGTGCCCATTTTTCTTCTGCTCTTTTGGTTTTGAGAGAGCATCTCCCATCTGGGAAAGCATGCATAAGAATGAATATCGATGCCACAAGAATAGGAAATGTTGCGCGGTTTATCAACCATTCATGCGATGGTGGTAACTTATCGACGAAACTGGTGAGAAGCACAGGAGCTTTGCTGCCTCGCATTTGCTTCTTTTCTTCAAGAGACATAAAAGAAAATGAGGAGCTTAGTTTTAGCTATGGTGAAACCAGGCTAAGGTCTAATGGTTTGCAGTGCTTTTGTGGTAGCTCTTGTTGCTTTGGAACATTGCCTTCCGAGCATACTTAGTCCTAGAGGTCTCCCAATGATTCATTGCTTTGGAACACTTAATTTTGACAATATCTTTACTGTTTATTTTGGAAATTTTTATTGGTGGGCCATTTTTTTTTTTGCAAAAGAAATATAAGGCAAAAATTTCATATGTATGGATTTACTGCTCGACTTTGAAGGTTGTTTTGTTCATGACGGGACTATATGCCAGAGTCCTTCGCTTGAATTTACACAGTTGGAAATTCCACTGCAGGCAAATATGTCTTGTTTTGATATGCGGTCAATAGATAGATGAAATTTGACATCTCAATTTCAATTTTCGTAGTTGAGAATGAGCTTAGAGGTTGTCTTTCGTTTTTCCTTTCATTTCTAAGAACGTGTCAATAATATTATTGACAACATTTTTTTTTTATGTACATCATATCATGGTTGTGACGCTGGCAGGTTATCTTTTCAGTAGAACAACGTAAAGAAAGTATTTCGCTTCTTTTAAATCACTTGCTTCCTGACACCCGAGCTACAGACACTCGACTTTTTGCCTGCAAATTGGCCAGCAACAAGCTGACCTCCCTGTATATGTGTAATTATCTCAACTCCATCTCACACAATAGGCCATGGATCCGTTTTGTGCATACCATCAAAGGATTTCTTAATCTTTCTCAACCTATGATCCATAGGCAACCATCTGGTCCATCTCCTATGCCCATATAACAATATTTTTTTCACATAAGTTAACTAGTTAGATCATGTTGAATTCATACCATAAGGACATGCATTTTTACCTTTCATACTCCACCTAGACAAATTACCATATACCGGAAAATTACATCCTAAACTTCTTTTTCAATGATACATCAAAAGTGGGTACTCTGACATTCCATAATTAATTCAATTATAATATTAGGGGCTGTATATAGACATTTATCTTTATTCTTGGTGAACTTAGGCTGAAATAATCAAGGATAACATAAAATACAGTCATTTCATGTACATCCAATGAGGCAAATTGTAAGTATTGCTCATGTTACTAAAATGATAAATCCATATGACGCTAAGCCAAGCTTGATATTGTGTGGTTTAGAGGTAAAATCTGGGTACCGTGCATCAAATGACTTCTAGGCTTCACCATCGGCCGAATGCCTACCCAATTTTTTGTGTGCTCATGAGCGTGCCACTTTATGTGAGAAGCAGTATGATATGGAAACTGTTGGGATTATTGCTTACACCATATATGAGCAGTAAAAAAAAAAAAAAAATTCTTAATCAAAGATCGAATTGTATGAAGAACATTTGAAGAACAAAGTTATTTTAATTAAACAACAAAGGTAAGATCACCTACTTGGTCCTCTAATGAAATCATGTGTAGCCTCACGGATTATAAGACCTTCAAGTCTTCTCTCAAGTCACTAAGAAGTTTTGTCTTTGATTATCTATTTTTCTCGGGTTAGGCATACAGTTGATCTTGCGGAGAATAGAGAATTGAGGCCGAACATGGGCCTAGGCTTGGAGGTTATATCTGACACCCTTAAACCTAAGTCTTTGAGGTTGGGTCGAGAAAAAAAAAGAAAAGAAGTGGGAGTCTTAGGCTAGAGCCCATTGGTAGCTTGGGTTCTTCGATTGACATGGCCCAAGTTCAAACCCATCCTTAAGTGGAGGACAAAGTCTCGGGACAAGGCTAGTGTTATTTATAGGATAGGTACCTCAATTAAAACTTTTATTTAATTATTCCTCTCATTAAAAAAAGAAAAATCAATTAAAAATCAATTTCGAATTTGATTCTACAAACAATTACTTATTTGGAATTGTTGGGTCAAGAATCACTGAGACCCAGTCAAACATAAAACCCATTATAACTACCCAACAACAACAAGGGCCCAGGAAAGGCCCAAGAGAACCTATAAGATCCCCTCTCCCTCATTCTCCAGGTAATGATTACTCACCCCGTACATAAAAAATGGCTCTTTATTTGAGACATAGCTCAGAAACGCTGACTTGGGCATCAGAGTGCCTCTGGTCAAAGAATTGGTGGCCTTCTAATCACCTCTCTTCCTCTTTTACAGGATTAGTAGAAGACTCAATCCATACATGCAAATGAAGGAAAATCAAGATACATTTTTAAAAAGGAGCCTGTCAAGTAGGATCGGAGTCGGGATATTTTAGGTACTAGCAGGAATAAATTAGCTATAGTGCCTCGGGAAATTACTAAGCTGTGTTTAGCTTAGTTTGAGGGTTAACAAGATTTTTTGATTCATTTGGGTTCGCTGGAAGAAAGATTTTTGGATTTTGGGTACCAACCAAACATTCGTAGGGGGGACCATCGAACGTTTGCTCTACAACCCTAGACCCGTTGGGTAATAGTACACTGAACATTCGCGGGAGACCACCAAATGTTTGTTGACTAAAATTTGATCCACTTGGTAATGACCAAGCGTTTGTCCTACAACTCTAGAACCACTGTACAAATAGTACACGGAACGGTTCGACCCAGGACCACTAAACGTTCACTATCTTGCAGACTATTATAGTAGCGTCCTCAACTTTTCCAACCATATAAATACCCTCTTCCACGCCCTTCTAAGCTTCTTTCTGCCCTCTGAGCCCTAGAAAAACCCTTCTTGAGTTGTAAGAAAATGTTTCTTGGAGATTCTTGTTCTACAGAGGTAACCTTTCTAACTTGTTATTTACCTAGTTATTATGCTGATTAAGTATTTTCCATAGTTTGGTTGCTAGTTTTGAGCTTATGTTGTTTTAGATTTTAATCTTGGTTTAAGCATGGGTTATCATTTCATTCTTGTTGAACATAATTTATTCAGCATGGAGATGTTACTTTGGGCTAGGAGCATATTAGGAACCTTGTTGTAACCTTAGAACTTGCTCATAAATGATTAGGAGGCTGTTTGGTTCGAAATGAGTTTTTTGCCCAGAAGCTAATGTTCGCACCTCTTTGGCCGAACGTTCGAGATCGAGGATGAACGTTTGAGGTTAGGACGAACGTTCGATGGTCAGGCAAGAACCCTATTTTGAACATTTTTAGGTCTAGGACTTGTTTTAGCCCAAATTTAGGACTAATGATAGGTTTTTTCACAGATTTTGAGATTGTGGGACACCCGAAGGAGTATTTGGAGGAGCCTTACGACACATGTGAGTTCAAACTCTCATGAACACTTGTTGCTATTTTTCCTGCATTGCAAAATTATTTTATGTGTACTAAAACATGTATATTTGCAACTCTCATGAAATACATTTTGATCTACTATAAACTCTATGTTGTGAAAACGTGTGTTGCTTAAGCAAGATAATGAACATGGTGAGAATTGTAAGAGCATGTATGTAAAATACAGATAAAACTAATTGCGTTGTATGACATGGTATACTGGTACGTGCGGGATAACGGTCATGGGCTTATTATACATGTAAACTCTATGTTCAAATATGTGTTTGTTGTTATATAAGCCTAGGATCCAATGATTGTTTCGAGACCAAGGCAGCTATGTCTGATTGGCGGATCACTACAAGATATACATCATGAGTAGCGTGGGCCACCCGATGTTAGACTTGGTTAGGCTGCTATTGTTATGGACGATAGAGTACAATGGTCGGGGTACCAGCATTGTATTACAAGTCCTTTAGGACAGCGCCAACTTTCCTGAGAATGGATAATAACTCGGGTAGATCATACAGTTGGAACTATGACTTGATCCTCATAATTACAGCATATATATATATTGCATTCATGAGAAATTGTCACCTCATAATTTTTGCATGTGGTTTCATAACTGTGTTCATCATTCAAATGACATGTATATCATGTTCATTTTTACTCACTAAGTTGTCAGAATTACCCTTGTGTATAACTGCGTTGTTTAGCTAGCTTAGCTGAGGATGGATCCGAGGAGGCAGTTAGTCATTATGAAGAATTTGCTTAGGATCATTTTTGAGGACTTGAACCCTGTATGGCTCAAGTTGATGTGAGATGCTGACGGATCTATTTGTCTAGAGATGCTCGAGATCATCTTTATGCTTTATCTAGTTAAACATAGTATTATATTTTGATGACCGGTCTCTGACCGATAAATTTGGAGATCTATGTTATGATTTTATTAGTTTCACTCTGGTTATTATGATTGTGGTTTTAAATTATTGCTATCTATGTCCCTTAGTGAAATTCTTCCACTGCAGTCTCTCTTTGGAGAGGATAAAATCTCTAAATCTTGTTCTATGAATAATAAGGCTGGGAGGTGAACTATGGAATCAAGTACCAGTTAATTGATTTCACTGGGGCGTTACATTAGCGAACACCAGTAATTGTGTTTAATTTAAACCATAATTTATTGTTATGGAATCTGCTACAACCGATAATGATCAAGACTTCCAAGTGATTCAATATTCACAGGAGTCCTATTCTACTACATACTCTGTTCTTGTTATTGCTAGTGATCAACATCATCCATCTACTCTAGATATATTTTACAACTCTTCTAATCACAGTAGATGACAACCCTTCTAATCATAAAAGATGATCTCATGATCCCATAAATTTCTAGAATGTATTTAGTGTTTTTAAGTAATTGTAACTATGTAACTCTTACGTATTATTGTAAGTTAGTTTACTATATATATAAAATAGAGCATCAACAAGAGAGATTATTTTGGCCAAATCACTTTTCTCTATTATATTTGCTCGGTATTAGAGCCATAAAGGTTCACATCGTCAACTTAATGGCCTTTTCTAGCAATGCTTCCGCAAATTCTATTTCCATCCCCAACCTAACTAGCTTTACGCCTAACAAATTGGGTGAATGCAACTACCTAGCCTAGGACCTTCAAATTCGTCGCATTCTTCAATCACATGGTCTTATGAGTATTGTTGATGGCTTAGAATCATGCCCACCAAAGTTCCTTCCAAAAACCGATAAAGGGGATGTTGTCATCAATCCCGAGTTTGTTCTATGGGAAGGAAAAGACCAGTATATTCTCAGCTGGCATATCACTTGTCTCTATGAGAAAATGCTATTAACAATCTACGGCTTGAATACTTTCCATTAGGTGTGGATTGAATTGCCTGCCAATTTTGCATGCCCTTCTCGGACACACATCAGTCAATGGCACCAATTGCAAACTCTTCATAAAGGAACTAAGACTTGCTTTGAGTATCTACAAGAAGCCAAGTCCCTTGTTGATGAACTGGCTCTTGTTGAAAAGTCAGTTGATGAGCAAAAGGCTCGCATACCAACAATAACGCCACTTGGAAATCAATTAATTGTTAGTTGACTCTATGGTTCGCCTCCCCAACCTTATTCCTCTCAGAACAAGACCCAAGAATCTCATACTTTCCTAAGAGAGATTACAGCGGAAGACTTTCAACTAAGGGATAGAGATAGCAATAGTTTAAACCATAATAACAATAACCGGAGTAAACATAAAGTATCATAACATAACTGGATCTCCAAATATATCGGTCAGAGACCAATCATCAAAATAAAATACAGACTACTAGTGATTGTTCTAAAATAGCATCAACGCCTAAGCTAAACTAAAGATAACCTAATCACAATCTCGATTAACTCCTGACGAGTAGTTCCTCTAGCATCCCACATGAATTTGAACCACATAGGGTCTAGATTCTCAAAAATGACTTGAATCAAGTCCTTTACCATCACTAATTGGTTCTTCGAATCCATCATCTACTAGACCAACTATGACAGCATAGGTTTTCATAATGGAGGGAAAAAAAAAATACAAGAGTAAGTCTAAAGACTTAGTGAGTAAAAATGCACGTGATGCTTATGCCATTGGAATGATGAACTCAATTGTTGATAAATTTATGCGACATTGTGACATGACAGCTATTCGTGGATGTAATATAACTATAATATATGCTGTAATTATGAGAATCAAGTTATAGTTCAAATTGTATGGTCTACCCGAGATATTACATCTTTTCAGAAGGGATGACACTGTCTCGAGGGACCTATAATACAATGTTGGTGCCTCAACCATTATACGCCACCGTTCATAACGCTAGTAGTACGACCGAGTCCAACCTCGGGTGGCCCACGTTACTAATGATATACGTTCTATAGTGACCCACCAATTATGACTGCGTCAGTCATGAAACAACCATTGGATTCAAGGCCCATATAACACACCTTCACTTTTGATCATATAGTTAATATGTATAGTAAGCCCATGATCGTTACCCCACACGTACCGGTGTACTATGTCATACGATGCAATTAATCTTATCTGTCTTATACATCCATCCACTTACAAATCTCATAATGTTCATTATCTTGTTTAAGCAACATATTTTCACAAAAGCAGAGTTCATAGTATATCAAAATGTGTTTCATGAGAGTTGTAAAAATGCATGTTTGGTACACAAAATAATCGTGCAATGCGAAAAAAATAACGGCAAGTATTATGTGAGTTTGTATTGACCTGGGTCGTATTCTTCCTCCAAAAACTCCTCCAATTGGCCCACAATCCTCAAATCTGTGCAAATGCCTATTATCAGTTCTATGTTCGAGCTAAAATGAACCCTAGGCCTAAAACTTAAAAAATAGAGGTTCTGTGTGGTCAACGAACGTTCAGCCAAATTAGGCAAACATTTGGGCCCGAGGTCAAACGTTTGGCCAGAATGTTCAAGGCAAAAATCTCATTCTTGACCAAACAGGTTTCTAAGGCTACAAAAGGGTTTCTAACGTACTCTAGCTTAAAATAACATCACTATAGAAAATAAATATGCTAAACGATAACAAAATGCTAAATCATGCTAGAATCAAGATTAAAACCTAGAATAACAATATAACCTCAAAAAATACAACCAAGCTTATGAAATACTGTCTAAACATAATATTAACTAAGTAAAACACAAGTTATGACAAGAAGGTTACCTATCTTGAGCAAAACCTCCAAGAAAAGCTCTCATCCTTCTCTCAAACTCACCAATCACTCAAGCAGAATTTCTCAAGGTCTTAAAAGGCAGAATGGTGTTTAGAAGGGCGTGGGAGGGGGTATTTATAGGTTTATAAAAGCTAAGGGTCCTATTGTGACAGTTTACAGTGCAACGAACGTTCGGTGGTCCATGGCCAAACGTTCGGTGGTCCATGGCCAAACATTCGGTGTACTGTGTGTACAGTGTTTCAAAGTTGCAGGCGTACGTTCGGTCATTATCCAGCATGTCAAAGTTTGGTCAACAAAAGTTTGGTGTACTATTTACCCAGCAGTTTCTTGGTTTTGGTCTTGATTATTCAGTGGTCTTTCTGGCGAACATTCGGTGAGTGTTGAAAAACCCTTAAAACTTCTCCAAAACGGCTCCTAATAAACCAAGAACCATTGCTAATCCTTTGACTAAGCTAATCACAGCTTAGTAATTACCCGGGGCATTATACAAGCAATCCAAAAGACAATTAACTATATCTCGTTCAAGCACAAAGGCTGAGTACAAGTCCATGGCCATTACCATTGCCGAGGTATATTGGTTGCACATGCTTGTCAAAGAATTGCAAGTCTCTCTTTTCTCTTCACCGAAGCTATGGTGTGACAGTCTTTGAGCCATTGCCTTGGCATCAAATGCTATCTATGATGATCGAACAAATCATATATCTGTAGATTATCACTTCATTAGAGAAAATGTTTTGCACAAGGATATTGTGACTCAGTTAATTTCCACCATTGATCAATGTGCTAATATCTTCACAAAAGGCTTTTTTCCCTCTCTGTTTCTGGAACTACGTGACAAACTCATGATTTTTCATCCTCCCATGAGTTTGATGGGGTCTGTTATGAAATCTGCTACAACCGATAATGATCAAGACTCCCAAGTGATTTAATCTTCCCAAGAGTCCTATTCTGTTGCATACTCTATTCCTGTTATTGCTAGTGATCAACATCATCCATCTATGAATAACACATCTACTCTAGATAATATTCCACAACTCTTCTAATCATAATAGATGATCTCATGATCCCTTAAACTTCTAGAATGTATTTAGTGTTTGTAAAAAATTGTAACTATATGTAACTCTTACGTATCATTGTTAGTTAGCATACTATATATAGAACAGATCATCAACATGAGAGAGTAAATCACTTCTCTCTATTATATTTTACTTTTATAAATACATGTGGCATATAAACTACACTTTAATATATTATGGAATTTCTTACCACATATGCATTATTAATATTAATATTATTATTATTATTATTATTATTATTATTATTACATACCACATATGCATTATTATGCGATGGGAAAGAACCATTTTTTTTTTTTTTGGGGTGAAATATGTGACGATTCTAAGTAGCAACACTAATTAGCTATCATGGCGCCGGAATAACATGTAATTGTTGGCGCGCAAAAGTGCATGTGTGCAAGGTGATAAGCAAAAAGACGAATGTGAAAGTCAACTCCGATGAAGAATCTTATTGGCAAATATAGGTGGAATCCGACTCTCTTCCTCATCTTCATCCTCATCCTGTAGGGATGGTCGTGAAAGCTGTAGAGGCTCTATGCTATGGGAGGATGGTGCAGCGTCCCCTGCAAGGTCAAAATCTTGGGTGAAAGCACTCATGCTGATGAGGTTATTGGAAGCAGAAGAGTTGTTGGAGAAAGCAGGCTGTAGCACTGCAATGTTTTGATGCTGTTGTTGTTGCTGCTGCTGTGAGTTCTGAATGATATTTGTGTATGCAAACCTGCTATTTATAAGCTGAGTTTGCACCATTCCTAGCTCGCCTTGCAGAGATGCCACCTGAAGATTTACTAGTAGTTTTTCTCAGTACTAAGAAAATCTTGAGTGGATTTCATGACACAATTTGGATTAGGGTAATACTATTTAATATATTGCTATACAATTGTCATACAACTGGGATGACATGGTTATAAAAATTAGTCTTTAGATTAGCAAGAGCTTGTAAAGAGAATGGTTCAAAGTGTAATTATCCCTGCTATACACTACAAAAAACAAGATGGTTACTGACGTGGCAAACAGTAACCAAATTTTGCCACATCAGTAATCATTGACGTGCCAAAAGTGGCACGTCAACAATTTTTTTTTTTTGACGTGTTGAATATGACACGTCAATATTTATTGACGTGTTACATTCAACACGTCAGGATTTCCTGAAGTGTCAATATTTGACATATCATGAAATTTAAATTCAATTTATTTTTTTTAAAATTTAATATTTAAATATTTATTGACGTGCTAAAATTAGACACGTCGAAATTTATTGACGTGTCATTTTGATACATCAATATTTCTTAAATTTGTTTTTTAATAATAGGTTTATTTATATTATATATATATAAATATAATATATATTATATATATTTCTGACGTGCTAATTTAGCACGTCATTATTTCTTTTTTTTTTTTAATATCAGGTATATATATATATATATATATATATGATGGGTTTTAGCACGTTAGAAATTTCAAACGTGCTAAAACTAGCAATTCAATATTTATTATTATTTTTTTTATATCAGGTAGTTTATTTATATTATATATAAAAATAATATATATATAATTTAAATATATATTATATATTTCTGACATGTTAAAACAAGCATGTCAGGAAAAAAAAAATAGTGGGATATTCAACTTTAATTTTCCCTCTTCTTTCTCTCTTTTATTATTTAATTCCGGATCTTCTTTCCCTCTCTCAATCTCCCTCTTCTTTCTACAGGTAGCAAAAGCTCTTCTCTCTCAATCTCTCTACATGGCAGCAGAGCTAGAAAAAAAGCAGAAGAAGAAGAAGAAGAAGAAGAAGAAGTAAAAGAAAAGGAGAAGAGAAGAAGAAGAGAAGTAGAAGAAAAAAAAAAAATGGAGAAGAGAAGAAGAAGAAGAATAGAAGAAAAGAAGATTTTTTGGGTTTTTGAAGATTTTTTAGGTTTGATGTTTGGGTTTTTGATTTTTCAAATTGATTTTTTGATTTGGGTTTTTGATTTTTTGGGTTTGGGTTTTTGAACATGGAGGAAAGAAGAGAGAGAGAGAGAGAGTGAGAAAATAGAGAAAAGAAAAGAGGAAGAGAGATGGGGAGAGTAACGAAAATGGAGAAAAGAAGAGAAAATGAAGAAAAGAAGAGAGGGAGAGAGCTGGGGGAGAGCTGGCCATGAGGGAGTAACAAAAATAGAGAAAAGAAGAGAAAATGGAGAAAAGACGAGAGGGAGAGAGCTGGGGGAGAAACACGGTGGTGAAAATAATTACAAATATATATATTATTTTAATTGAAAAATAATTTAAATTAATAAAATTTTTAATTGAAAAAAAAAATCCAGAAAAATTTTTAAAAATAAAAATTATTATTTTTTAATAATTTTAAATTATTGACGAGTCAATTTTGACACGTCAGAAAATTTGGATGTGTTAAATTTAACACGTCAAAAATTTTTCGTTTCTGACACCCATAATTTTAATGCTGAAACACGTCAAAAATGCCCCGTCATGAGGATTTTCTGACGTGTCAGACCACCTGACATGTCAGAAAACTTATGTCAGCAAAAAATTGGTTTTTTGTAGTGATATCATCTCAGTCGTATGCTAGTCGTATGATAGTTGTCTGCCAATCTACTAAACAATATTTCACTTTTTGTTAATATACAATGGATGCATGGGTGTAAAGAGACTTTCTTCTATTAGGATGCGATGTAAAACCCTATTTTACAGTCATCAATAGAAATTTAATACACCAAATATAATAGAGAAAATACTATATCTTTAATTCAAATCAATCATATGAGCTTTTTCATTCATTCTAATCCAACGCCCACTATTCACCTTTGAGTCCCTGACACTAGAGTCTCCAAAACCAATTAAGATGGCGATTCCTCTAGTTTTGTCAATGGTTTTGTCAATTGATACTTTGTCTATGATGTATTTTGTCAAGAGAATGAAAATTATTTCATGTGAAAGTTTATATTAGTTTTTGGTGTTTCAAGCTGAAGTGTTTGTCTCTTATTGAAAGGTGCAAAACACTAGATTTACACCACGACCTAATTGAAGTTATTCTAATGATTAAATAGTCATGAAGGCTCTAATTGGTCTAATGAAAATGATGTTAGAAGGTTTAGCCATGAAATTAAGAAAAAGAAAAAGAAAAAGAAAAAGATTAAAAAAAAAAAAACATTTAAGGTTGCCAGGCAATCAGTATCAACCTTTTTGCATAACCAGTGCCCAAACTACTGAGCCTCAAAATCATTCTCCATTATTTCTTTAAAATATTCCTATAATTCCTTAAAAATGAAATTTTTATTCCCTAATTTTTTTGTTAATCATTAAAAAATTATTTTGTGAAGAAAATATTAATATAAGATAAAAAGCAATCATTGTTAATAAACATACAAAAAATTTCTTCATCGCTGCTAAAAAAAGAAGAAAAAGAATATCGAACCTGTTGTTGTAAAGCGAGTATGGTGGACACGCAACCATAGACAGGATCCGACAACCTCGCCTGAGCTTCATACGATATTGTAACGACAGCATCGTGTCTCCGGTTAACCGGTATATGCAACAAGAGCTTCGACACGTTACTTGCACCAAACACCTTGTGCACGGCTGCAAACCGAGCTGCACCTTGGTCGGAGCCGAAGTGGGGTGCGAATATACACCCACTGATGCACTTCCTCCTCAAGAACTTGCATGCCCCACACGGAGCCGGCGGCGCCACCACCGGATCTACCTCTGCAGGTGCGGTAGCACGCTTTCCAACGGCCTTCCGTCGGGTTCCGGATGCTCCATCGGCTAGTGGCTCGGCCATGGGAAAAGAAAAGGGTGTTGTTGGGTTAGATTGAGGAAAAAAGGAAGGTGGTGGGATTGGTGGTTATATGAGAAATGGAGAAGTGCACGTTAGTCTCGTGAAAGGGTTGCAAGGTGAATGTGGTAAGCTTTTTCTTTTTGAGAGAGAGAGGGAGAGAGAAAGAGAGAGACGTTATGGTTGGTAAAGAGGGAGAATGAGTGAAATGGGAAGAGTCTGGTGTGAGGTGCACGAGCAAAGGGAGTGACAGTTAAGGCTAATGATTATAATATTGGTGTTTGTTTCTCAGTCTTTTATATGGTTTTGGGGAACCTTTTTTTTTTTTTTTTTTTTTAATTGAGTAGTAAAAAGTAATTGAAGTGATATTAAAAGTAAGAATGTTAGGGAATTGGAAAAAAAAAAGTGGAATTTTTTTGGCCTTTGCCAAACAAGGCCTAAACATCCCCTTCTGGGTTCCTATAAATTTGAGTTGGCTTTTAGAATTACCATTAAATTTGTAATAAATTATTACTATTAAATTTTGATCCAATAGTAATTTTAAAAGTCACACCAATTTTAATGAGACACAAAAAAAATACAATAAGAATGTTTAGCATTACACCCTTGTGTTTTTTTAAATTAATTGACGTGACTTTTAAAATAAGCATTTAAATTAATAGTAAATTTAAAAGTCATGTCAGTTTTGAGAGGACAAAAGAGATGCATATAATATCGGCGTTTAGCCATTACTCACTCACACACACACACACACACACACAGAGATATATATATATATATAAACTGTAAATAAAAAAATGTATGAAAGTTGAAGAAGATGTTGTCTTCTTGGGAGGGCGCAAGATGTGTGCTACGGTTGGCGTGTGTGTGTGTGGGTGGGATGTAGTGTATGTGAAGGAGAGACGTGCATGGGTTTGATAGCATGACAAGAAGCATACGCACGTCCTTTCCAACTTCCTTTTTCTCTTATCCAAATAAAACATGACTAATCAAATAGGAATACAAATCTCAGTTTAAAACACAACAAAAACTACTGGATTAGATTTCATGTTTTGTACTACACGTGTAACAAGCCCATTGGAACACATATACAAACCTTAATTGGCCAATGAAGATAATGAAAGATTTCTTAAAAATAAAAGTAGTTACATAATAACTAATGACGTAGCCAAGAGGGATGAGGGGCCCATGGCCCGGTCCTCAAGCCCCTCGTCCTCCATATATATTACCAAGCCTCCAAAAAAATTACGTGAACTTTTTAAGAGCAAACCTAAGTTAGCTCTTCCCAAAAAACGATACTCTAAAAAATTGTTGGGAATTGTATTTAAAACTCCAATTGGTTGATAAAAGTTTTTGGAATAGAACAAAAGACATATACATATATTCTTATATGGTATATATATGGATTACGTATTATCCGAATATATGCATGTAATATACCTAAGATGTATTGTATGTGAGTGATAGTGTGTGTATCACAGAAGATCATACTCAAAAGAACCTTGCAACTTATAAAGCTTATTGTTAATAGTTGTAAATGGAATTGGGAATTCCATCTAAACTATAACATGTTAAACCTCAAGAGACTTATCTTCGTTATGAGAAGCATTGAGACTTCAGGTTAATATGTTGGGATATAGGCAAGGTTATATCATACACTGAACTGGACCACGTGAGTCATCAATTGTAAAATACTGTTATAACAATTGATTTACGTGCACGATGTCTTAAACATTTTATTCTAAATCCTGAGAAGTAAGTGAACTCCTATTGCGGTCAATAAAGCTCAATACATTGGGTAATCATATCTAATATTGTGGGAACATGAACTTTAAAAAGGAATCCGAATCTTTTGTCAGTAAACAAAGAGATAAGGAATATTCTCCTTGTTTTAGATTTAATGGGAAAGATAATCTTAAAAGCTTAGGCCCAAGTGTTTTCAGTAGTTACATTGAAAACTTGTATATGTACGAGGTGAGATTTAATCTCACAGAAGTACATAGGGATAATCATGAATTTAAATCAGTGACTAAAGTAAAAGAGGTGGTGAACAAAGTGACAATTAGTAAGACTTTGGTTCAACTAAAAAATGATTTCATGGAAACGTAAAAATGTAATAAGCACATCATAATGATTGATTGATTAAATAAAAAATAATCATTAGAGAGTAGTCGCAATTCTTTAGTGAAATTAATTGTGATTAAATAGTGTTGTGTAATATGATCTTGAGAGATATATTCACATGCCTATTAAGCTAATGATATTTTACCTTAGGACCTTTGATAAGTGCTAGAATATTCATATTTTCAGCCCTTAACTTGCATGTTTTAATCCTTTAGTTTTGGTTAATTAGGCCATTTTACTTCATTTTTGTATTTTCTTTGTTTTATAGGCTTTTGGAAGAAAATAAAGCGTTTCTGGAAAAATTCCAAGCTTAAAGGGAAAATTGGGAAGATCTAGAAGATATGGTTAAGCTTAACCAATCATGGTTAGAGTTTAATCAAATAAAGGAAATGATTAATTCGGAATTTCTCAATTTGAAGTCAAATCGGATTGGATGCAAAATTGGATTTTGAATACGTCTCGGTATTTTGGCCATAACTTTCAGCTCAGATATCCGATTGAGGTGATTCAAGCGGCATTGGAAAGATAACTCAAACTTATACAATTCATTGTGAAATATCACTTTCCCAATTCGGAGCGTCACAAGGCCAAAATCACGCCGCAAGATAGGACCGCAATTTTGGGCGAATCCTATTCCGATTTGGGCTTAGGTTTTCTTTAACCTAATTGGGCTTGGACTTAAATCTCCGAAATTTCTAGGCTTACTAGGGCTTCTAGGACTCTCCTAAACCCTATAAATAGACCTCTAAGCCTCACAATTGAGGGGATCAGACGAAGACGCGCTGGGGGCGCCGTTCTTGGTCGCTTTCCGTGTTTTCTGGGTTTTTGTAGCTTGGAACTCGAATTCTTTTGTAAGTTTTTAATTTTAATGAAGTAATTTAGTTTCTTTATGATTTCTTTTGTCATGAGAGGCTAATTCTTCAACTAAGGTTGAAGATGAAGCCTCACCATTGATTAGTTTTATATTTTTATGTTTCGTTCGTACAAATCCGTCGTTTAATGTAATGTATGTTCGTTTCAGTTCAATTGTGTGACAAAATTGTGATTGATTGTTGTTTATAAATCGTGAAAATGTTGGATATTCGTTGTGTTTCATCCAACGGATACATCGAATGATTTGATTGAGACTTATATCCATTGTGATTTACGGATACAATGGATGATTTGATCTCAATTGGATATTCGTTGTGATTTGTAATAGAGATGGATTCATCGAATGATTCAATTGGTTTATAAAAAAACAATAGAACATATATAGGGTTTAATTGTTTGTCGGATGCATGAATGAAAACATAAGAATGTATGCTTTGATTTGGTGAGGTGAATTCTAAAACCTTAGTCGTTTATCTTTTGATTATTTTTATTTTATTTAGTTTATGTTAGTTTATTTTCAAAATCAAAATCATTCGGAACTAAGATATAATTGATTTAGATAGAAATTAAATTTCACAAACACAATTCCCTATGGATCGACCTCGCACTTGCACACACACTATAGTGCACACGACTCGTGCGCTTGCGAGTACAATTAAATTTGTACATCAACCTTCTTTGAATTGATATAAGTTGACTGGAAAAATATATTGTTCCTCAAGTATTTATTTATTTACAGGGATGTTTTATTTAACAAAACATGGGTCAAAAGATTTAAGGGTTAAATACTAAATACCGCCCTAAGGTTTCATTACTTTCTTTTTTCCCCCTTAGGGTTTCCTTTTTATCACACGAGGTGCCTGTGCTTTTGATAATAGACCAAATTAGTCCTTCTGTCAGTTGACCGTTAGTTGACTTAACGGAATTCCACGTGGACCAATCAAATGTTGACACGTGACACCCACTTAATTTAATTTTTTTTTTAAATTAAAACATATATATATATATATATATATAACAAAAGGAAAAAAAATTGGGGTGGCCCTCACATTTCAAGTGGGTCAAAACCACCCCAATCGGTACCAGGCCGCACACTTCATAGGCCTAGGTACGGAACCACTCCCGCGGTATCGTAGCCATCTGGGTGGCCTAAACCCACCCCCAATGGTGGTTGGTAAAGTTTTCTACACCCCTAAAGTTCATGGGTGGCTCTAAACCACCCCTCAGCAGTATTGGGGGTGGTTTCTGCCACCCTTTGAAAGCACCGCGGTGGCCGCCACCCGTTGGCTGGGTGAGGTGTGGCCGAACCACCCCCAACCACCACAGGAATGGCACCCCCAGCATCTTCACCGGGTGAGCCACCCCCATCTCGCTAGATGGTGGCCAGGCCACCCCCCATGGCCAAAGGTGGCTTCAGTCACCCCAAATGGCCAGTGGGTGGCTCGTCCTCCCAATTTTTTTTTCTTTTTATTTTTTTATCTTTAAAATACATTTTTTTTTTAATTTAAAAAAAAAAAAATTAAATTAAGTGGGTGCCGCATGTCAACATTTGATTGGTCCACGTGGAATTCCGTTAAGTCAACTAACGGTCAACTGAGAAAATGACTAATTTGGTCTATTATCAAAACCACAGGGACCTCCTGTAATAAAAATGAAACCCTAAGGGGGGAAAATAAAGTTATGAAAGACCAGGGGGGGTATTTAATATTTAACCCAAGATTTAATCTTATTGGTTAATTGGATAAATGAATTAAATAGAAGTACTGGGCTTATAATTTAATTCATGCAGGCTAATGAATTAAAATAAGCATTGGGCTTGTCATTTTAATTCATTGGGCTTGTTAAATGACTTTGGGCTACATTGAATTAATTCTAAGTTGCTAAAGTTATTTAAAGGAGTATTGGGCTTGAGGATAAAAATCAAGCCCAAGTGATTTAAATGAAGTGGAACTGGACTAGGGCTAGAAGCCCTAGTCTAGATTCATGGGGAGAATAATTCTCCCCATGGCAGTGTGGCACACAAGGGAAAGGGAGCCAATTTCTCCCTTGGCTGTGTGGTATGGTAAGGGCTGGGATTTTGAATCCCAGTTCCACTCCGATTAGAACTCTGTCTTCTCCACAACACCTAATACTATAAATAGAGGAGCAAGTAAAAGCATAGTTTATACCTTTGGCTTGGAGCTTGTGATTTTTGTGAGAGACAAAAACACAACCTCACTCTCCCTCTAGAGTTGATACACGACCATAAGGGCAATTTTGATTCTAAATTTATGCTTCGGTTTTTCTCTTGTTCTTGAGAAAAACATTGTGAGCCCACACTCACACTCATCTTTAGTCCTCAAATAGAAGATCCTATGAGGAAATATTTAAACCTTTTGATGGAAAATCTTGAAATTCTTGATGTGAGATCAAGTGTTCATGAAATTAGTGAAGAGCATAAAGATGTTCTTGAAGAACACGAAGAACGCGATGAAGGCAAGATAAGTTTGGATGAATACATGAAGTATGCAAGCATGTTGAAACTTCAATAACTCAATCCAACTATGACAGAAGAATTGAAGGATACTTCTATGACCTCGTGCCTAGGTGAGTTTGAATCTACATATAAGTAATTATAACTTATATGTTTGTTTAAGATCTAATTATGTTTATCTTGATGACAAAAGGTCTTGGGGATCGTTTTAATCCGCTGCGTATAAAAAGGAAACTTTTGAAGTTATATTTATGTGTATTTACTTGTGATGTTTTATTTTATGAAACATAGGCCAAAGAGATTTATTAATCTAAATGGCCAAGTTTGAGAAATTAGACTTAGGGAATTAAATAGAGCAATTGGGCTCATGATTTAATTCCTACATGCTAAAGAATTAAAATAAGCTTTGGGCTTTTTGCTTTTAATTCTTGTAGCTAGTAAGTAAACTTTGGGCCTAAGGGAATTAAATCCAAAGGGCTAAAGTTAAGTCTAAGGAACATTGAGCTTGAGGATGAAACCCAAGCCCAAGTGCTAAACCAAGTGGAGTGGGCTAGGGTTTCAAACTCTAACACTAGGCGCATGGGGAGAGAGTAATCTCTTCCCCATGGCCTGTATGTGTAGAAGGGCAAGGAAGGTCTTTTGACCCCTTGACCAAATTCTACTATGACTAGGGTGTTCAAAACCCTAGTCCCACATGGTTAAGAATCAGTTTTCTCCTGAGATCCCAGTGGTATAAATAGAGGTGCCAAGAAGAAGCAAAGTACGAATATGCATTGAGTGTGGAAACACATTAGACTTACAGAAGAATTGAAAATTTGTTTTCTCTCTTCTGAAAGTAATACATGGGTAAGGGAGATAATTGCTCTCTAGGTCTTTGCTTCTAGTTTTCTCTAGCCTCTTAAGAAAACAGTTTGAGCCCACACTCTCAGTCATCGAAAAAAAGATCTGATGGAAGAATTGAATCCTCAACTCTTGGAGAATCTTGAAGTTCTTCGAGAAATCCAAGAAGATGGAATTCTTCATCAAGATCCTTTCGAAGATCAACCATAAGTTCATCAAGAATGCGATGAACATGAAGAACGTGAAGAACACAAAGAATGCAAAAAACATGGAATGAGTATTGAGTCATACCATAAGTTTGCAAGTTCGTTGGAACAACAATTGCTCAGCCCTACATGTAAGTAATATTACTTATATGTTATTAGATCTAAGCATGTTTATCTTGTTGGCAAAAGTTCTTGGGGATTGTATTTTTTAATCCGCTGCGTAAAAAGAAAAAAAAAATTGAAATTTTTGCAAACGATCCCAATAAATGGTATCAGAGACATCTTTAAGAAAACATGTTTTAGATAGTTT
>NC_081549.1:13805300-13807072 GCF_901000735.1 Corylus avellana
TTTTTAATGAATATTGACAAATTAAAACAATCTATTTAATTGTTAATTAATTAACGGTACGTATAAATGAAATATATATACATTTGAAAACATCTTATTAACATATATATATATATATATATATATATATATATATATATGTTAATAAATTAAGGTCACTTCATATATAAAGAAATTAAGAATCAAAATTTAATAAATTAGAAGCAATGTTTTGATGGTCATGATTGAAAAAATAATTATGATATGATGTATCATAATTAAATAGTGTCAAATTGGATTGATCATTTGATTGTATCACGATCAATCACACTAATATTGCACTTGGATCGATCGATTGAGATTATCACGATCAATCGGACTAATGATCGATCGGTTGATTTTATCATGATCGATCAGAAGAATACACTAAGAGTAATTAGATGTTCGATTAAACAATCAATTTTGTCAAATTAGATCGATCATTTGATTGTATTACGATCAATCACACTAATATTGCACTTAGGTCAATCGGTTAATCTTGTCATAATCAATCAGACTAATATACTAAGAGTAATTAGATGTTCGATTGAACATTCAATTGTGTCAAATTGGATCGATCATTTGATTGTATCACGATCAATCACACTAATATTGCACTTGGGTCGATCGGTTAATCTTGTCATAATCAATTAGACTAATATACTAAGAGTAATCAGATGTTCGATTGAACATTCAATTGTGTCAAACTGGATCGATCATTTGATTGTATTATGATCAATCACACTAATGCACTTGCATCGATTAATTGAGATTATCACGATCAATCGGACTAATGATTGATCGATTGATCTTATCATGATCGATCAGACTAATACACTAAGGGCTATTTTTTTTAATTTTTGTTTCGTCAAAACCATTA
The DNA here is from genome assembly GCF_901000735.1 of Corylus avellana. NCBI lineage: Eukaryota > Viridiplantae > Streptophyta > Magnoliopsida > Fagales > Betulaceae > Corylus > Corylus avellana. The sequence continues at coordinate 13,806,199 of NC_081549.1, forward strand.
GCGGCAACTTTAAAAGTTGCCGCTATTGACCCCTCAATAGTGGCAACTTTTTAAAGTTGCCGCTATTGAGTGCCTAATAGCGGCAACTTTATGTCGCCGCTAACAAAGCCTATTTTTTATTTGTTTTTTCGATGCCTCAATAACGACAACTTTTTAAAGTTGCCGATGTTCGGAACTTAATAGCGGCAACTTTATGTCGCCGCTAATAAGGCCTATTTTTTTATTTGTTTTTTGTCTGGACCATTAGCGGCAACTTTTAAAGTTGTAGCTATTGACCCCTCAATAGCGGCAACTTTTTAAAGTTGTCGCTGTTAGGCACTTAATAGCGGCAACTTTATGTTGCCACTAATAGGGCCTATTTTTTTATTTATTTTTTTCGTCAAAACCATTAGCGGCAACTTTTAAAGTCGCCACTGTTTGGAACTTGATAGCGGCAACTTTATGTCGCCACTAATAAGGCATATTTTTCTATTTGTTTTTTGTCAAGACCATTAGTGGCAACTTTTAAAGTTGCCACTATTGATCCCTCAATAGCGGCAACATTATGTTGCCACTAATAGGACCTATTTTTTTATTTATTTTTTTCGTCAGGACCATTAGTGGCAACTTTAAAAGTTGCCGCTATTGACCCTAACAACAGCAACATAAAGTTGCCGCTAATAAGGCCTATTTTTTATTTGTTTTTTTTCGTCAGGACAATTAGCGGCAACTTTAAAAGTTGCCGCTATTGACCCTTCAATAGAAAGTTGCCACTGTTAGGCACTTCATAGCGGCAACATAACTTTTAAAGTTGCCGCTAATGGTCTTAATGAAAAAAGAAAAACAAATAAAAAATAGGCCTTATTAGCGGCAACATAATGTTGCCGCTATTAAG
>NC_081549.1:13807130-13826115 GCF_901000735.1 Corylus avellana
AGGTACATAGGAATACTCATGAATTTAAATGAGTGACTCAAGGAAAAGAGGTAGTGAACAAAGTGACAATAAGAAATGACTTTGGTTCAACTATGGAATGATTCCATGTAAGGGTAAAAATGTAATAAGCACATCGTAAGGATTGTTTGATAAAATAAAAAATAATCATTAGAGAGTAGTCACAAATCTTTAGTGGAATTAATTGTGATCAAATACTGTCGTGTGATACGAACTTGAGAGATATATTGACAGGCCTATTAAGCTAATGATATTTTACCTTAGGTCCTTCTTTGAACTGATATAAATTGACTAAGAAAATATATTGTTCCTCAAGTATTTAATAAAACATGGGCCAAAAGATTTAATTTTGTTGGTTAATTGGATAAAGGAATTAAATAGAAGCATTGGGCTTATGATTTAATTCCTACATGCTAAGGAATTAAAATAAGCCTTGGGCTTGTCATTTTAATTCATTGGGCTTGTTAAATGACTATGGGCCACATGTAATTAATTCCAAAGGGCTAAAGTTATTTAAAGGAGTATTGGGCTTGAGGATAAAACACAAGTCCAAGTGTTTAAATGAAATGAAAGTGGGCTAGGGCTAGAAGCCCTAGTCTAGCCTCATGGGGAGAATAAATCTCCCCATGGCCGTGTGGCACACAAGGGCAAGGGAGTCAATTTCTCCCTTGGCCGTGTGGTATGATAAGGGCTAGGATTTTGAATCCCAATCCCACTTCGATTAGAACTCTGTCTTCTCCACAACACCTAGTACAATAAGTAGAGGAGCAGGTGAAAGTATAATTTACACACTTTTGGCTTGGAGCTTGTGATTTTTGTGGGAGACAAAAACACAACCTCACTCTCCTTCTAGAGTTATACATGGCCAAGGGGAAATTTTAATCCTAAATTTATGCTTCTAGTGTTTCTCTTGTTCTTGAAAAAAAAACATTGTGAGCCCACACTCACAGTCATCTTCAGTTATCAATGAGAAGATCATATGGAGAAATCTTTAAACCATTTGATGGAAAATTTTGAAATTCTTGATGTGAGATCAAGTGTTTGTGAAATCGGTGAAGAACATATAGATGTTCTTGAAGAACACGAAGAAAGCAAAGAACACAAAGAACGTGAGATAAGTTTGGATGAATACATGAAGTATGCAAGCGTGTTGGAACTTCAATGACTCGGTCCAACTATGATAGAAGAATCGAATGATAATTTTATATCCTCATGCCTAGGAGAGACCGAATCTACATGTAAGTAATTATAAGTTATATGTTTGTTTAAGATCTAAATATGTTTATCTCTATAGCAAAAGGTCTTGGAGATCGTTTTAATCCGCTGTGTATACAAAGAAAACTTTTGAAGTTTACCTTCTCAAATATACGCATAGATCCTAACATAATAGTAGCAGAGCCAACTTCAAGAAAACATTGTTTAGATTGTTTTGACTTTTGTTAAGTATAAGGCTCTAGATTTTTGATTGATAGTTCCAAACCATAAAACATGTTTATGAACATTTAAAGTTATGATCTGCAACGTTTCAAGTCAAATGGAGCAATTTTGGTATTTATATATATTTTGTTAGTTAGAATAGTGTTGTTGTTTTTCCACAGCAACAGCTGTTGTAATTATGAATTTTTTCTAGAAGTCTTGAAAAGTCCTAAAATTAATTGGGAACTTGTTTCGACATGAAAAATTCGTGCTTGATTTGATGGTTTGAATGGATTCGCGTTTCGATTAATATCGAAAGAGATATCGTTCGTTCTTCATTAGTCGACAGATCTGGAATTTTCATAATTTATGCAGCAACTGTTTTATCACGAATTTTATGATTTGTGAATACTTAAAAATTAAAGTAGCAATTGATTTCACATGTAAATATGTTGGTTGATGCATTGGAATAATCAAAACGGTGTTTTAAATTTTTATTCAACACGTTTCAGTTAGTTTTCTAATACAAACCAAGTTTGGATGTTTGAAATAAAACACATTAAGATGAAATCAATTGTTTTTTTATTTTTGAGATACATTTGCATTCATTATAATGATTATCATTGATTATAATAGAGCTTGTTTTCAATGAGATATGTTCAATTCATTATAATGATTATCATTGATTATGATAGAGTTTGGTTTCAACGAGATATATTTCAATGAGAAAATGTGATCCCCAAATATCAGGCTAAGGATCTTTGGATCTTTTCTATTAGGGCTCATGGATTAGTTTTAGGGTGTTGCAAAACCCTATATAATCCAAGGCATAGCATGTTGGGATCATTTGCATAAATTTTCAAAACATTTTTTTTTCTTTTTGCGCAGCGGATTAAAAAATACAATCCCCAAGAACTTTTGCCAACAAGATAAACATGCTTAGATCTAATAACATATAAGTAATATTACTTACATATAGCTTCGACCTCTCCTAAGCATAGGGGCGTAAGAGCGTACAACCGTTCTTCCCATGATGTAGAGATGAGCAATTCTTGTTCCAACGAATTTGCAAACTTATAGTATGAGTCAACATATTTTTTGCATTCTTTGTGTTCTTCGCGTTCTTCGTGCTCATCGTGTTCTTGATGAACTTGTGGTTGATCCTCAAAAGGATCTTGATGAACAATTTCATCTTCTTGGATTTCTGCAAGAACTTTAAGATTCTCCAAGAATTGAGGATTCAATTCTTCCATTAGATCTTCTCTTCGACGACTAAATATGATTGTGAGTATGGGCTCACAGTATTTTCTCAAGAGGGTAAAGAAAACTAGAAGCAAAGACATAGAGAGTAATTATCTCCCTTAACCGTGTATTACTTTTAGAAGAGAGAAAACAATTTTTCAATTCTTCTGTAAGTCTGATGTGTTTCCACACTCAATTCATAGTCGTACTTTACTTCTTCTTGATACCTCTATTTATACTATTGGGATCTCAGGAGAAAACTGATTCTTAACCATGTGGGACTAGGGTTAGTCATAGTAGAATTCGGTCAAGGGATCAAAAGACCTTCCTTGCCCTTCTACACATACGTGGTCATAGGGAAGAGATTACTCTCTCCCCTTGCGCCTAGGGCTAGAGTTTGAAACCCTAGCCCACTCCACTTGGTTTAGGACTTGGGCTTGGGTTTTATCCTCAAGCCCAATGTTCCTTAGACTTAACGTTAGCCCTTTGGATTTAATTTTCTTGTGCCCAAAGCTTACTTACTAGCTACAAGAATTAAAACCAAAAAGTCCAAAGCTTATTTTAATTCTTTAGCCTGTAGGAATTAAATCATGAGCCCAATTGCTCTATTTAATTCCCTAAGTCTAATTTCTCCAACTTGGCCCTTTAGATTAATAAATCTCTTCGGCCTATGTTTTATAAAATAAAACTGAGGCCCAATATTTATATTAGTCAATTTACATTAGCTCAAAGAGGGACCCAAAAGAAAAAATATCATTAGTTAATAGGTCTACGACTATGTCTACATTGATCAACGACTCTATTTAATCACAATTAATACCACTACATAATTGTGACTGCACTCTAATGAATATTTTTGATTTAATCAATTAATCCTCGTGATGTACTTATTATGTATGTTACCCCTCCATAGAATCATTCCATAGTTGAACCAAAGTTTATGTATTGTCACTTTGTTCACTACATCTTTTCTTGAGTCACTAATTTAACTTCATGATTATCCATATATACCTTGTGAGAAATATTCTCACCTTGTACACGCATAAGTTTTAGTCATACCTACTGAAACACTCAGGCTTGAGCTTTAGGGAAATCTTTCTCATTAAATCTAAAACAAGGGGAATGTTCCTTGTCGCTTTGTCTTAGACAAAGGAGTTGGATTCCTTCTTGAAATTAGTGTTCCCACAATGCTACCTGCAATCACCCAATGTACCGAGATTAGATCGACCGCTAATAGGTCTCACTCTTTTAATACATCAAAGTAATCTACACTTCACATTTGAGTTCAAAGAACTTCTCAGGATTTAGAGTAAATACCATTGTTAAGATAGTATTAGTAAACAAATGATGACTCACGTGGTCTTGTTTGGTGTATGGCCCAAACCTGCCAATACCCCAACATATCAACCCAAAGCCTACCTACTTCTCCTAACCAAGACAAGTTGTTGAGGTTCGATATGTTATAGTCTAGATGGGGTTCCAAATTCTATTTACAACTACGAACAATTAGTTTATAAGTTGCAAGGACCTTTGAGTATGATCTTCTGTGATACACAAACCATCACTCAAATACAATGCATCTTAGGGATCTTACATACATATAATTGGACAATACACAATCACACATATATGTCATGCAAGAATATATCCGTATATGTCGATTGTTCTTTATCATAATATTTAAAACATTATCCAATCAATTGGAGTTTTGGACACTATTTCCAACAAACTCCCACTTGTCCTTAATTTCAATTGGACACTTATCTGCTATCTTTATTCATAGAGTGAAACACCCATGTTCTCATTTAGGCAAGTATCTTGTGAACTAGATATGACAGAACTTTAACCATTTCAGAATCATGCCATCTTTTATCTCCTTGAGCGATTCTCTTTTAGAGAAATCTTTTCCTTGAGATAATGTCTGCATCTCCTTAAGATGCCTTACACTTCCTTGGTCCATGGTGGAGTTAACAACATTTTGTTGGTCTATAACTCCCACCACATTGTTTATCCTCTTCAAAAGAACATCCTTTACTTTCGAGATAAACTATATGACAACTTGTCAATAACCCAAAAGTTTTTGGATCTTTGACTACTGACAACACTCCTACATCATTTGAATAAGGTTTCATCAATACTGGGCAATAATATCTCTTGTACTAATGGCCTTATCACAGCTTTGATCATAGCTCGATCAAACTTGATGTTCCATATCATGAATGTTTGCTAATACACTTGTCTGACTGTATCTCCAGATACACTAGTCATGTTGATCTCCAAGATCAACCTTAGACTTTAATAGACTTCTAGCAAGGTCTATGCCGGTAAAGAACTTTCTCATCCACAATCCATCCTTTTGATCAGAACTTTCTTTAACCACCATTGCTTTGAAGGTTTTATCCTTCTCGTCTATTATTCCTTTTACTTGCTGAATTAATCACAATCAGTGAATGCCACTTAAAATATTCCTTGGAAGTATGTCAGACGTAGTTGAGGTACCACCTAGATTTACATAACTTGATCTTAATGATCTACATCCACACCATGTCATTGTCTTTTGGGATATGATTCATTTAATGAATCTTAATTCCCACTCACAATATGGTAAGTACTAGGTACTTTAATATATATATATGAAACATTGAGAATGTCTTCAAATAATCTAAAAATTATCCCTTTGTTAAGTTTCCACATGTTTCTAGAACATGTTTCTAGAATCTCCACTCTTTCTTTTGATTACATGTAATCTTTCTTTTAGGAACTTGGTTATAAACAGTGTCTTCCTAATCTCTATTAGTCAAAACCTTCTATTTCTTTCAAAACATCCAACATCATTTGATTACATTTTGAAATGTATTGATGTTCTCTGGATATTTTCTCAAAGAAAATAAGGTAGAAGATCTTTATAGTTTAATCCTTAAAATCCCCACATTTTTTGGTTTAAACCAATATGTGTTTTCGCTTGGGATTTTATCCATATTATGATTTGTATTCTCCAAAAGGATATTTTCAACATTTAACTCTTCTTTGAATTTCTTCAAAAAACTTTTATATTTGAACAATCTTGAGTTATCACTCAGTGACTACGCTCAATATCTCCTTTTATAGCATATCATAATATTCTAATCAAAATCATATTTACTTGCCATCCTTTTCCAAAGAAAATATTATCTTGTTCATAGTCTATCATCAACACAATTCTAAAACTATGATCTATCATGATTCAAAGGATCCTTGAATTCTATCATAGTCTTTTAAATACTTTGATGAAATGAACAATAATATCACTATGACAATTTATATAATTTTATTAGCTTTAAGGACAAACATAATGATAAGATTCTAAAGAAATTATAAATCATCATACTACAAGCAACAACTTTATTGAATAAAATTCAATCCTTTATTACAATTTGCATATTTATATAATATCCAATTTATTCTTTAGAAAATCTCTATTTTCTAATTTTTACATAGTCTATATCTTGATGATTTATTGACATCTCTCAGAATCTCCATTCCATCTTCATACTTCACGGTTTACGCTTTCTCTTCTTGGTTTTCTGGTTTCGGGGAACCCCTGTGCACCATTTTTGCAGACATGTATTAGCCTTAACTCCACACACTAGGAATACTGGAGGGTTTCTACTGAATACATCTACCTTTTTAAGAAAAAAATACTTTTACCTGAAGGTATGAATGCAAGATACTTGGGACAATTTCTCAACTAGTGACCATCCTCCTTACAGTAGTAGCAAATCCCCTTGGGTTTGCCCTTGGACTTCTTCTGAGCTTTACTAATACCTTCGGAAAATGTTTTGCCAACGGTGTTGGATCCACTCTTCTCTTTGCCTTTTGGCTCTGAGTCTGAAGAGCTACCAACATCCATACCGGACAATGGTTCTATCATGCTTTCCATTGCATTATCTTTTAATTTAGACGTAGTGCAAACACCTTTGCCTTTGATTTCACATCTAAATTCCTTCTAACGTCTTATAACAGAACTTAGGATCTTATCAATCCTAGATTGACTATCCAATCCAACATCCAACAGACCAAGTTCTTTTAGTTTGACTATCTCATAGTTAACTGAAACCGTCTTAGTCACTTTTGTATCACTTTTCTGTTTGGGAATATGATAGTCCTTCCCAAACTTTGCTTCTAGATATTCCAGCATATCTGAAGCATACTTGAATTTTTTTAACTTCTTATAAAGCCCAAGTGTCAATGATGTCAAGATGAAGTCTCTTGCCACATCATTAACATGCTCCCACTGATTGTATGTTTCCATGTCACATTTAGTAGTGTCCAGAGTAGGTGTCTACACAAGATTATGCCCCTCCAATGTCATAGACAAGATATATTCTTGTCTCCGATCTTCATATGTCAAATCAGTAATGACAGATATTTGACGAATAGGATTTATAGGCAATTCATAAAGACCATATGATTGATAAACTGAAATATTAAAGAACAAATATTTAGAACATATATTTAGCAAATCAACATATATATGAAAACCAATCATAAAACATATATAATGATATTGCAACGACAACCCAATCTAATTAATTAAAAACACCCTTCATAGGGAGCGGGGCCCATGGCCAAGGTGAGGCATTTTTTATCACTATAACCTAGGCGAGACTACCATCTCATAATTAACAACCTATGATGTTAACATCTTGCCATCTTACTGTAGTCTCTGACTTTAAGATAACATAGCTCCGTAGGGAGATTATTACCTTAAGTCAGTTAAGTGTGTACCATCAATTAGATTCGATGTGATTGTCAAGTAACACCACATTAGCGTGATCGTCATTAATACATAATTACATCTCTTCTATCCCTTAAAGAAATACCTTTGTAATCTATGAAGTACAAAACACTCTTTGTAGGGAGTAAGGCCCATGGCGAAGGCGAAGTGCTTCATACATCATTTTTTACACTTTGATTTATGATGGAGACTACGAGAATTAAAATAATTAATTCTCATCCACTTGATATTTAGAAAATATAGATTTTTTTTCTATTTGCCTTTATAGTTGGATTACCCAACTTAATCTTATAAGAGAACCTAATTAGGTTAGGTTTCTTATCTTATTAAGTGTAGGCCTTTTATTTGTTAAAATAAATTATCCAATTACTTTCCTAAAATAAGAGTCCTAAATAATATGACATGGTCAACTCAATCCCACATGGAGACCATTTTTTTTTTAACATAAACTTTGTCATGTATTAGGATTTAGGAGCTACAACTCCCATTCCTTATTTAAGGAATACACCAACCCCAAAGACTTTCCATTTAATGGAAACCTTTCATTCAAAAAGACACTTTGACCCTAATTAAATTAGGTCATTTTATTCCCATTGGAATCATGTCTAGATTTATGGAGTTCCTACTCCTAAACCAATCCTTATTCATAACTTCCCTTTCATGTTTGAGCAATCGCAATTCCTTTGGAAATTATCATTAACTATCATATTCTTGGGAAAAAGATCCCATAATATTAGGCTAAGGATTTTTGGACCTTGATTATTAGGATTTATGGATTAGGATTAGGTTTTGGGAAAACCCTAGTCAATCCAAGGCTTTGCCGCCCCTAGGTATTAGGAAGACCTAGGTATTGTTCTCCTTGAGTGGCGATTGGTCATCAGTCCAAGTGATACCTTAGTCATGGATTAGATCCACGGCTACTACCCATTAAGGTGCAATCTAGGGTCCAACCCTTAGTTCACCTTTTTGCTTAGTTATGAGTTAAACTCATATCTTAGCATGCATTGTGATTAAATCACTATGCAACCAAACAACAAAACTATGAATGCAAACATGTTTCATTAATACAAAGCTCTATTGCTATCAATGACAACATGCAACTATGCATTCAAAAATCAACTTTAATTGATTTCATCTTTATGTGTTTTTAATCCAAGAATTTGAATAAAATTCAAAATTCTTCTTAAACACATCCAATCAATTTGTAACTTATTTCCTTTTGGAAAACTTGCTGAAACGTGTTTGAGAAAAAATTTAAAACACTGTTTCAATTTTTCCAACGCATCAACCAATCTCTTTACATGCGAAATCAATTATTACTTCAATTTTAAAGCACTTGTTGTGCAAATTTATTTAACTCGCAAGTGCACGAATCAATTGTAGTTTAATGGATTGCAAGTGCGAGGTCGATCCCACAGAGAATTGTATTTTTGAAAGAGCAATTTATATCTAAACTAATTAAATCCTAATCTAGTTCCAAAAGGGTTTTGATTTTTGAGTTTTGAAAATTAAAGGATAAATATAAACTAAATAAAATAAGTAAATCTAAGGATAAAGGTACTAAGGTTTGGGAATTCACACTCACCAAATCATAACAACATACTTTATGTTCATCAATATTAATCCGAAGTTCTCACAAATTAAATCATAGATATGTTTTACTATACTTCAAAGAATTAATCAAAACCATCCATGTATCCATTCATTGACCAAATCACAAAAGGAATCCAAATTCAATTGAAACACCAGATGTATCCGTAGAACAAATCACAAGGGATATCCAATTTTTATGAGTTAAAAGCCAAGCAATCAATCATATGAAATTATCTCAAATCATCACATGTATCCTTGAATCACAAGAGATATCCAAGAATTACTCCACACAATTGATTAGAAGTAAAACAATTGAAATATAAAACCCAATAAAATCAGAATAATAAAAACTTACATAAAAGTGATGTTGTTCTTCATCGGTGAGGCTTCATCCCCAACCTTAGTTGGGAATTTAGCTCCACATAAAAATAAAATCTAAACCTAAACCTAAACCTAAAGAAAAACTAAACAAAAGAATTTTGCTCTCTGGGATTGTGTCTTTTCTTGAATGCAAAGAAGTCTATTTATAGGCTTAGGGAAGTCCTAGAAGCCCAAGTAAACCTAGATAATTCGGAAGTCTGTCTCCCAGTCAAAATAGAAGTCTGAAATCGGAATAGGATTCGTCCAGATTTGTGTCCTTTAATTGCGGGGCGATTTTGGCATAGAAACTGTCAGAATTACGAAAATCATATTTCACAACAAATTGTATTATTTTGAGCTAGCTTTCTAATGCCGTTGGAATCACTTCAATCCGATATTTGAGCGGAGAGTTATGGTCAAAATACTAAGATATGTGCAGAATCTGAATTTGAATCCGATCCAAAATCTTATTCAATCTGAACTTGAATCTGATTTAACCTTTTCTTGGATTTGGTTAGACTTAACCACACAATCTAGGTCTTCTCAAAGTATTCTTTCTTCCAAACTTTGCATTTTTCCCTTTAAAGCTGTAGTTTTTCTTCAATGACCTACAAAATACTAAAAACACAAAACTAACACAAAATATTAAATAACGACACAGCTAAAGGATTAACTAATGTAAATAAAGGGGTCTAAATATGCAATATTTGGCACTTATCAAACACCCCCAAACTTACATTTTGCTAGTCCCTTAGCAAAACAAAACGAAAAATAAAATGAAAGCAAGAAACATAAATCCTCTTTCGTGGGAGAGACGATTGCATTTAGCATATGCAACAAGCCTTTTAAACCACTAGGCATCCCTAGTGGACGAGTGAAGTCTCGTGAGGGCTTAACAGGAATGATACCCACAAACATTGTGCACTATGTTGTTAACAAGAAAGAAGTTTCACATAAACCATGGTTCTTATTCATGAGCAAACTTAAAAAGACAAACACCATCATAACAGTCAAAAGGAAATCCAAAATCAAATTACTCATAAATGGACAATTGAGACCTCATATGTTCTAAAAAGTGTAAAGTGTAATTAGCATACAATCATGAAGCTTTCTGCTTAAACTCAAGATAAGTTCCATAAAATTTGTAAAAATCTCTATCAAATGATACAACCAAGGCAAGATATACATTTTTTTTTTTTTTTTTATAGGCTCTGTAATGTCTAACTCCCTTAAGCTTTCTAATTGACTCATGTAACAAGTGTTAGGCCAATGACTCCCAAGCCAGGTGACTTTAGGGCACTAGATGTAGAACATCCCTAAGGGCATATTAACTTAAGTCAAAAAGGCTACGAAGTCAGATTAGCCATATCATAAATCAACATTGAACTTCACACCTTTTGACACGAACACTCAATGCTTAATGAGGCAAGAGGTCCGGTTACTCAACAAAAAACTCAACATGATCTTTCTTTTCTTTTTCCTTCTCTTTTTATTTATTTTTTTATTTTTTTATATCTTGCAAGCCAATGGTTATTCATCAATAGGTCATCCAACAAATCTCAAAGAGAACAAGCTTAAGCTCAAACATCATACCTCACAGAAAACATGCTAATGTGCTCATAAAAATTTATTTCAAAACAAGTGAAATCTCTTTTACCCAAAAATAAGTCAAAGGACTCAAACTTCTAATGACATAATGATGATGTTTAACCCTTTAAGCAAGCTAATGAAATGCAAATCACAGTTATAGTTTAACTCAAACTTGACAACAACATAGCACAATTTTTTTTTTTTTTTTCAAATTTTTTAACACAAAATGACAAATAAAAATAAACAAATAAAAACAAAAATAAATAGACAAAGTGTTTTTCCATACCCCCAAACTTGAATTACACATTGCCCTCAATGTGTAGTATAGAAATACATTACCGGAAGTAAAGAAATCTCAAGGTATGAAAAAGGCTAGGGCGTCCCCCAAACTTAAACACCAAGACACCTGTCAACAAAAACTAAGAGCAATATTTTTTTCATAGAAAAAAAACATCAAAAGATCAATTGCTGTTAGAAACAAAACAAATAAATAGAAATGCAATATAATGAAAAAGGAAAGAAAAAATTTGTGGAGTGAAGTGCAGAAAATAAACTGGAGGAGAAAACTTTACAGCGCTTCCCCCTATCATGTGGATGTCCAACCAATCCTTTCCACCCTTTCTTCTTCAAAACTTCATAGCCCTCTGGAAGGATGTTTCGCCATCTTATGTAGACTTGCTTGCTTTGACGGATCTTCTTAGGAAAGTGGTTCCTAGATTTGTGTGCTTGTGTGCACAACTCCTTGAATATCTTGACATAAGATGGCTCCTGATGTGCCTCAAGAGGGACAGTGATGTAGGCAGGAGCTTCAGTACTCACTTCTATGTCATTGGGTAGATCAGGATTTGTTGGTGGCTCACTGTTCTCATGGTGCTCAACTTGCTCAGGGTGCTCAACTTGCTCCTCTTTCTCTTTCTCCTCTTTGTTATCCACAATTTTCTCACTCTCAAGTGTGACGGTGACTTGGGCATGCTCATGATAAGAATTTTCAGAATCATCCTCATCAATCATGTAGTGCCTTTCAGCCATTAGTTGACTTTGAAACTCTTCCTCCTCTATTCTGTTGAAGTCAGCAACTAGATGACCGATCTGTCCTTCTATCTTAGTCATGGCCTGCTTAAGTTTTGTATGTCTCTGCCATTAGCCATGTTGGAATTCCTTATCTCCTATACAGTTTGATTGGTAAAACCTTTTAGCTCTTGTATAGCTTGGGAGTTGGAATTCTTGAGCTCTTGTATAGCTTGGGAGTTGGACTGGTCGACTTTTTGTATTAATGTTTTCATCATGTCTTCCAGTGATGATTGTGGTGAAAGCTGTGGCACTTGAGTGATAGATTGATAAATAGGAGGTTGAGCTTGATGATCGAACTGCGGATATTCTGAATGGTGCAATTCATTAAATTGGTGAGCATAATTTCCTGTAGCCTGAGCTGATCCTAAGAAATCAGTTGGTTGTTCCAATCCGGGTTATAACAATTGAAATTTGAATCAAACCCCGGGCTGGAGAAACTGGTGCTCATTTGTTCATATGAAAAGTTAGATCTAGCTGCTCTGATTTGGTCTAATTTGTCCCATAAGTCATCGAGCTCAGCTCGCAGATCTGGACAATTGTTCTCCTCATGATAAGGATTGAAACAAAAGAAACATGGTTTATGTGGATAAAAATTTTGAGGGTAGTTGGTAGGAGCTAGTGTCCTACAACTAGGAGATGCTTTAAAATCATTAGAATGAAAATTCATGCTTCCCCTCACTTTTTAGCATGCAGATATCCCACATAAAACATTAACCATTTTTTTAAATTTTTTTTTTTTTTTTAAATAAAATAAACTAAAAGAACAACTAACAAAAAAATGAAAACTAAAATTTAAAAACTCCCAAAAAGGACCAAAAATAAATTTTTGGCAAAGATCTACAGAACTACTGCCTTTGCTGTGAGTGCGCTCAATCGCGCTGATTGGGAGTATGGAAAAGTGCTGTGGCAGAACTATAAAACAAGCCAAAAAAACAAAACAACAAAAAAAAATCTTTTATCTTTTATTTTTTTATTTTATTAGTAACACGAATAAAACAAAACAAATTACAGAAAAATAAAATCCTAATTATAACTAGTAGAAGAATAAAACTAATTTAGAAATAACTTGGTTTCAAAAAATAAACAATTCCCCGACAACGGCGCCAAAAACTTGTTGTGCAAATTTTAATACTCGCAAGTGCACGAATCGATTGTAGTTTAATAGATTGCAAGTGCGAGGTCGAACCCACAGAAAATTGTATTTTTGAAAGAGCAACTTATATCTAAACTAATTAAATCATAACCTAGTTCGAAAAAGGTTTTGATTTTGGTTTTAAAAATTAAAAGACAAACATAAACTAAATAAAATAAACCAAGAGATAAAATACTAAAGTTTGAGAATTCACACTCACCGAATCATAACAACATACTTCCATGTTTATCAATATTAATCTGAAGTTCTCACAATTAAAATCTTAGATATGTTTTACTATGCTTCAACAGTTAATCAAAATCATCACATGTATCTATTCATTGCACAAATCACAAAAGGAATCCAATATCAATTAAATCATCAGATGTATCCATAAATCACAAAAGATATCCAATCTTAATTGAAACACCAAATGTATCCATAGATCAAATCACAAGGGATATCCAATTATTTAGGCAAATAAAATCAAGCAATCAATTATGTGAAATTATCTTAAATCATCAACTGTATCCTTGAATCACAACAAGATATCAAAGAATCATGCCACATATTGAAAAGAAGTAAAACAATTGAAATATTAAACCCAATAAAATCAGATAAATAAAGACTTATATGAAAGTATTGATGTTCTTCATCGGTGAGGCTTCATCCCCAACCTTAGTTGGGAATTTAGCTCCACATAAAAATAAAACCTAAACCTAAAGAAAACCTAAACTAAAAAGAGAAAAACTGTATAATTTTGCTCTCTAAACTTGGGTCCCTTTCTTGAATGCAAAGAGGTCTATTTATAGGCTTAGGGAAGTCCTAGAAGCCCAAGTAAACCTAAATAATTCAGAGGTCTGTCTCCCAGTCAAAATAGAAGTATGAAATCGGAATAGGATTTGTCTAGATTTGTGTCCTACAATTGCTGGGTGATTTTGGCATAGTAACCTTCCGAATTAGGAAAATTATATTTCACGAAAAATTGTATTATGTTGATATAGCTTTCCAATGCCATTTGAATCACTTCAATCCGATATTTGAACGGAAAGTTATGGTCAAAATACTGAGACGTGTGCAGAATCTGAATTTGAATCTGATCCGAAATCTTATCCAATCTGATCTTTTATCCAATTTAATCTGATTTAACCTTTTTCTTGGATTTGGTTAGACTTAACCACATCATCTAGGTCTTCTCAAAGTATGCTTTCTTCCAAAAAGTAGTTTTTCTTCAATCACCTACAAAGTACTAAAAACACAAAACTAACACAGAACATTAGATAATAACACAGCTAAAGGATTAGCACAAGTAAATTAAAGGGTCCAAATATGCAATATTTGGCACACATCAAACACTGAGCGCATCATGGATGTGGATTCCATTGATTTTGTGATTCCATATATTTCGACTAGATGAGTTAGCTTCTTAGATTCAAGCACAGGCCCTGTGCACTTGAACTTCACTCCACCAGGGTGGATGTTCTCCCTCCAGGTTTATTTTATCCATTGATGTTTCATTCTTTGATTATATTTATACAATAATGTGTTGCAGTTAATTGGTATTTGGTTGGAGTATCACATTTTTTTTTTAGGACATGTGTTTTTGCATTCAAGTTTGGGGGTATGATATGCCCACATCCGCTCATTCAGGTATTCCTATACTCTTGATCTTATTCTTTAGTTTTATACATACATTGGGGACAACGTATGATTCAAGTTTGGGGGTATGGAAAAACAAAAAATGGTCCATTTTTGATATTATGTCATTCTTAAGCATATGGTTGAGCTTTGATTCTGGTTTACATTTCATTAATAGGCTTAAAGTTATGAACACATGATCATATGATTTAGGAATTTTGAGTCTTGTTACTTACTTTTGGCAACATGAGATGCTTCTTGTTTCAATTTAAATCTATATTGAGCACACTAGTACATGTCTGTGAGGTATGAATTTTGAGACCAATTATGTTTGTTTTTAATGTCTTGAATTCTGTTGGGTGTCATATTGGGTGGATAACTCTGGCATGCTATATATATAAAAATAATTTTTTAAAAAAAATAAAGTTTGAATTTTTCGCTGAGTAACCGGACCTCTTGCCTGATTAAGTAGTGAGTGTTCACGTCAAAAAGTGAAAATTTTGGGTTGATTAATAAAATGGATAGCTTAGCTTCGTAACCTTTTTGACACGAGTTAGTAAGTCCTTAGGGGTGTCTTTACACCTAGTGCCCTAAACCCATTTGGTTTAGGAGACATTGGCCTAACACTCGATACATGAGTCAACTAAAAAGCTTAAGGGAGCTAAGCATTGCAAAGCCTACAAAAAAAAAAAAAAAAAAATGTATGCCTTGGTTGTTTCGTTTGATATGAAGTCCGATGATTCTGAGATGTTGATTCCTTCATATATGAATTATTTTGAAGCCTCATGATTGTGTTAGTTCACTTTGCACTAATTGAAATTTGTGTATCTCAATCTGCCATTTGTAAGTGATTTGACTTGTAAATTCCTTGGAATTTTAAAGATAAAGTTTATAATTTTAAGCTTGCTAATGAATGAGAACCATTAATTTTGTGATACTTTATCCTTTTGAATGACATAATGATGACAATGTTTGTGGGTATCATTCCTGGAAAACCCTCACGAGACCTCACTCATCCTCTAGGGAATGCCTAGGGGTTTAAAAGGTTTGTTGCATACGCTAAATGCAATCATACTTCCCACGAAAGATGGATTTATCTTTTTGTTTTTCAGTTTATTTTCAGTTTTGTATTGCTAAGGGACTAGCAATATGTAAGTTTGGGGGTGTGATAAGCGCCGAATGTTGCACATTCAAGCCTCTTAATTTGCATATGTTAATTCCTTAGCGTTGTTATTTGTTTGATTTTGTTTTGTTTTTATGCATGTTTCAGGGCCTTAAATGACAAATACAAGAAAAACCATTGATTTTGGGCTTAAAATGAAATTTACTGTAGTAGGGGTACCGTAGCATTATTGTAGCAGGGGGTACTGTAGCATATTACGTAGCAGTTACTGTTGCTTGGTGTGCTCGAGCACACATGCGCGGCAGAGACAAAAACAACTCCGAAATTGATAAGGAAAGTTTTCTAGGTCTCCCAATCCGACTAGGAGACCGAATTACGATTTTTCTGGGATTCCTAGGGCTTTTAGGGTTCTCCTAATCCCTATAAATAGGCCTATAAGCACTGAGAAAAAAGACACACCACTTCCTAGAGTTAGAAATCAGAAAATTGTCTTTGGAGCTTAGAAGATCATGAGCGGCTAAACCCCTTCGTAGGGTGTTGATGTAACCCTATCCAAGTACAATGATTTGATTGTATTTAATTTCTACATTTTCAATTTATGCATGTTGATTGTATAACTATGAGAATTACTACCTTTTGATTATGTTCTTAATTATTAAATGCAATTGTTCTTAAATTCCAAAATCAATATTTGTGAAATTCTTCTCTTGTCTTAGAAAGTATTTTACTTTTGTTGATTTCAAATCATTCTTGTTTTCTGTGATTATGAGGATGATGGTTATACAATGGGTTTAATTGACATATAATCAATAGGATTTGATAGGCTATGCCTAGGGAAGATGTATTGTACTACACCCTAGTTTAGTGTAATTTAGGTAGACAGTCCGTGCCAACCGAAGATGGGTTATACTTATTCATTAATTGTATGTATCCTGTTAAAGAATTTGATAATTTATACTTTGGGAAGACGGGTTGTACCGCATCTTAGTGGTTAGGTGGACGATCCGTGCCAACCGAAGATAGATTATGTTTATTCTTTAATAAGGTAGTTTCTTGTTTATTTATAACATGTATAGAATGAATTTCTGGGATTAATTATGATTAGCCATTGTTGTGCGGATATAGGTGAAGTCAATGTCCTACACTCTCTCTCCTATTTTAAATCTCTTTTATTTTCATGTACTTTAGTTTTAAAGAAAATCAAATCATTTATTTATTTTTAATTAAGTTAATTTTGATATTTCGAATTTGATAACAAAACCCCAGCAGTCCTTGAGGATCGACATCCTCAATATAACCCTATCCTACGGGGTTTGTTCTGTTGCGAGTGGTAATTTTATAATTGATATTTTTGGTCACAAAAATACCACATCAGAGCCCTTTTTCACTCATGTGGTCTAGCCTTTGGTGCCATAGATCTACTTCTGCACTTGCATCCACAACAGCAATATTAGCCCTCCTATCTGTGGTCATATAGAGGGTACCAGTCTTTTCACCTTGAGCTATCATTCTACCTCCAAATGTGACCTTCCACTTACCCCCGTGGAAGTGAATGCCATGCCCTTCATCATCAAGCGGTCCCACAGAGATCATATTCTTCTTCAGCTCTGGAACATGTCTGACTTTCTCCAACTTCCATATAGAATCAGCATGTATTTTGATCTGAACATTTCCCATGCCCACAACATCTAGCGCTGTACCATCAGCTAGATACACTTTCCCGAAATCTCCACTAACATAGTTTCCCAAGATTTTGCGTATCGTTGTTGTATGAAAGGAAGCCCCCGAGTCCAACACCCAAGAATCAAAGGGACTATCAACCGAGAGGATTAGGGCCTCTTGCGCTCCATCTGCCACCACGTTTGTAGAGTCCCTTGTTGCCTCCTTTTTTGGAGCTTTACACTCGTATTTGAAACGACCAATTCTACCACAATTCCAACACTCACCATTGGTTAAGCTGCTCTAGCTGTTTGGATTTCTTGAATACCTTGACTTTGACCTGTCGGACCTTGATCTCAACCTTCCACGCCCGCTGCCTCTATTTGAACTTCTGCCTCTACTTTTCACTTCATGGTTGCATGAGAGATGATGTCTTGCACAATTTCATTGAACTTGAGACTTGTCTTTCCAAACATGAGCGTGGTGACAAAATGCTCATATGAATATGGAAATGATGCAAGCAATAACAAGGCTCGATACATCAATCCAGTTCAAGTCGTTGATCAAAGCGTTGAAGATGTTGATATGCTTCATCACGTCCTCGCCTTCCTTCATCTCCAGCTTGAAGAATTTCTTCATGAGGAAAAGCCTATTTGACAAGGATTTCCCCAAATATATGGCTTCAAGCTTGTCCCACATATCTTTGGCAGAGATCGCTGATATCACATAATTTAACACATCATCTATGATATACATCTCAATGGTAGAGATTGCCCGTTGATCGATATCTGACTAGTCGGGGTTAGTCATGCCCTCCGGTCTTTCTTCTAAGGCAATTTGCAACCATTGTTGAACAAGAACGCCATGCATCCACCTTTGCCATAAGCCAAAATTGATCTTCTCGTCAAATGGCTTTATCTCACTTTTCATTGAGCCTCTGGATCAATAATTTGGATTCCACTTCTTTGAGCTATCATTCGTAGAAGTAACTTTAGGAATGAACATCCTTCTTGTTGTATAAACTTGACGTTATTGCTCCCACTCGAACAATATTTTGCATACAATACCTCTGTACAGTACCTGAGCTCTGATTCCAATTGTTAGGAAATTAGGCACCACTAATTCCTCTCCGGGAACTTGGGATCCAAGTACGGTAAATAGTATTTTACCAAAGATATAACTAGGATGTTCCCAGGTAAGATTTGAGGAGTCACACTAGTCTTACTTAAAATCCAATCTTTCCTAGACAGAACATACACGTGTATTTTGATTAATACTATGAACACGCACCATCACACATAAGACAAGAAATTTATACGTGGTTCAGCCAATACTGCCTACATCCACCGAGTTGGAAAGATTTCAC